>NC_067115.1:43318859-43365987 GCF_021347895.1 Acanthochromis polyacanthus
CCCACAAACTGGTCATTTTGCATCAAATGAGCTGGAACTTTCAGGGGTGATTCAGGTGACCTTGGTGAACAACAATTTGAAGCACAAGTCTCTAGGTCGTTCCTGGAGCTACTTCCGGTTTGGGAGGGGCTAGCAAAACAGTTCCACTGGATTTCGATTTTACATGTTTTAGAGGTACCAGATCCCAGGTTTCAGCTCTCTGAGTGTTACAGAAGAGAAATGAGAGCCAAAGAGGGACAATTATGAAAAAACGTGTCTTTTTGGTCCTCATTCCTTCTTCGTGGCCCCTGGAGGTCTGAAAAGGTGCATGAGCGTTCACATTAGCCTCTATATCTAGAACCTGTGCAGTTTGGTCCAAATTGGTGAAGGAATGTGTGAGATTTGGACCTTTTTAGCCCCTTTTGAAGCATTTGGACATGAAAGGGTTAACGGTGGAGTGAGAAACGGGGGCCGTGCTCGGTCCTCATTTGGGCTATCTCTCTGAAAGAAAATATGCAAGGTCAGGGGTGGTCTAGTAGGAGCTTGTCCGATTTGGTGTCGCTGGACCCAAAAATGACCGAGCAGGAATGTTTTTTTACACGTTTGAAAGCATCAGGCTTCACTACTACTAGTAGGCCTCACTGCTTAAAGGTTTGTTAAAAAATTCAAATTAGTGTTTACATTCAAACTTAAAGTATGCCAGACTTGAATATGTCTGGCATACAGGTTAGAACAAGGTTGAATTTAGAATTTGGTCAAATCTTGGATCAGGTTCAGGTGTGTGTGTGTGTGTGTGTGTGTGTGTGTGTTATCTGATCCATGGTGATGTTTCAGCTCCTCCAGGTTGGACGGTCCTCTGGGAATTCAGGCAAACACATTTCTAAGAAATGTTTTTTCTGAATCATTCAAATAAATTGCAGGTTTTTACTTGGAAGTCTAAGATACTTTCAACTTCTCCGGTCATCGTGAAGTTTCTGGTTCGATCACTTGTTCGGTGACGGTTCTTCAGTGAGTTACTCCTCAGTACCTGGCGAATCTGCCAGATTTGAGCTGTATTCCTAAGAAACTGGACTGGCTGTAGTGACATCATCACTTCAGTACCTTTGATGACAAAGGTTTTTTAAAAAATTCAAATGTGTTTACTTTCAAATTTAATGTATGCCATACAGGTTAGAACAAGGTTAAATTTAGAATTTGGTCAAATCTTGGATCAAGTCCAGGTGTGTGTGTGTGTGTGTGTGTGTGTGTGTGTGTGTGTGTTATCTGGTCCTAGGATCACCATGATCTGGATGTCTGAGAATCTGCAAAGACATAAAGGGAGAATTAGATTAAAATTAGGATTAGTTACAAAATAAAATTTGGTTAAAATTAGGATTACGTTTAAGTGTGTGTGTGTGTGTGTGTGTGTGTGTGTGTGTGTGTCTGTGTGTCAAAGAATTCTGTCAGATTTTGACCTTAATTGGCCTTTTGGAAATTAAAGGTGTACACTTCCAAACTTCAACATGGTACCATCTGGCCCCCTGTTGACCTAGGAGGCTGACATTGTATATACTGACTCACGGGGGGCCTTAGTACTCGTGGTTAAAATTGCGTCCCGTTCGGGTAAAAAATGAGGGTCTAATTCCACTGGCAGAAGGCTCTCAGGGTCTACGAGTGTGACAAGACCTGATTTTCCAACATGAACACTCGGTCAGATTTTCCTACTGGGACCTCGGGGCTGATCTTTCAGTATGTTATGCTAGGCTATATTTGGAGCTGAACTGTGGTGGTTTGGTGTCTGTACGACCTTCCTGTGATCCCTGGCGCAGGGTCAAAGTTTCACATTTTTGGACTGTGAAACCCCACAAACTGGTCATTTTTGCATCAAATGAGCTGGAACTTTCAGGGGTGATTCAGGTGACCTTGGTGAACAACCAGTTTGAAGCACAAGTCTCTAGGTCGTTCCTGGAGCTACTTCCGGTTTGGGAGGGGCTAGCAAAACAGTTCCACTGGATTTCGATTTTACATGTTTTAGAGGTACCAGATCCCAGGTTTCAGCTCTCTGAGTGTTACAGAAGAGAAATGAGAGCCAAAGAGGGACAATTATGAAAAAACGTGTCTTTTTGGCCCTCATTCCTTCTTCGTGGCCCCTGGAGGTCTGAAAAGGTGCATGAGCGTTCACATTAGCCTCTATATCTAGAACCTGTGCAGTTTGGTCCAAATTGGTGAAGGAATGTGTGAGATTTGGACCTTTTTAGCCCCTTTTGAAGCATTTGGACATGAAAGGGTTAACGGTGGAGTGAGAAACGTTGCCGTGCTCGGTCCTCATTCGGGCTATCTCTCTGAAAGAAAATATGCAAGGTCAGGGGGTGGTCTAGTAGGAGCTTGTCCGATTTGGTGTCGCTGGACCCAAAAATGACCGAGCAGGAATGTTTTTTTACACGTTTGAAAGCATCAGGCTTCACTACTACGAGTAGGCCTCACGGCTTAAAGGTTTGTTAAAAAATTCAAATTAGTGTTTACATTCAAACTTAATGTATGCCAGACTTGAATATGTCTGGCATACAGGTTAGAACAAGGTTGAATTTAGAATTTGGTCAAATCTTGGATCAGGTTCAGGTGTGTGTGTGTGTGTGTGTGTGTGTGTGTGTGTGTGTGTGTGTGTTATCTGATCCATGGTGATGTTTCAGCTCCTCCAGGTTGGACGGTCCTCTGGGAATTCAGGCAAACACATTTTTAAGAAATGTTTTTTCTGAATCATTCAAATAAATTGCAGGTTTTTACTTGGAAGTCTAAGGTACTTTCAACTTCTCCGGTCATCGTGAAGTTTCTGGTTCGATCACTTGTTCGGTGACGGTTCTTCAGTGAGTTACTCCTCAGTACCTGGCGAATCTGCCAGATTTGAGCTGTATTCCTAAGAAACTGGACTGGCTGTAGTGACATCATCACTTCAGTACCTTTGATGACAAAGGTTTTTTAAAAAATTCAAATGTGTACTTTCAAATTTAATGTATGCCATACAGGTTAGAACAAGGTTAAATTTAGAATTTGGTCAAATCTTGGATCAAGTCCAGGTGTGTGTGTGTGTGTGTGTGTGTGTGTGTGTGTGTGTGTGTGTGTGTGTGTGTTATCTGGTCCTAGGATCACCATGATCTGGATGTCTGAGAATCTGCAACGACATAAAGGGAGAATTAGATTAAAATCAGGATTAGTTACAAAATAAAATTTGGTTAAAATTAGGATTACGTTTAAGTGTGTGTGTGTGTGTGTGTGTGTGTCTGTGTGTGTGTGTGTGTGTCTGTGTGTCAAAGAATTCTGTCAGATTTTGACCTTAATTGGCCTTTTGGAAATTAAAGGTGTACACTTCCAAACTTCAACATGGTACCATCTGGCCCCCTGTTGACCTAGGAGGCTGACATTGTATATACTGACTTACGGGGGGGCCTCGTACTCGTGTTTAAAATTGCGTCCCGTTCGGGTAAAAAATGAGGGTCTAATTCCACTGGCAGAAGGCTCTCAGGGTCTACGAGTGTGACAAGACCTGATTTTCCAACATGAACACTCGGTCAGATTTTCCTACTGGGACCCCGGGGCTGATCTTTCAGTATGTTATGCTAGGCTATATTTGGAGCTGAACTGTGGTGGTTTGGTGTCTCTACGACCTTCCTGTGATCCCTGGCGCAGGGTCAAAGTTTCACATTTTTGGACTGTGAAACCCCACAAACTGGTCATTTTTGCATCAAATGAGCTGGAACTTTCAGGGGTGATTCATGTTTTCTTCGTGGGGGCGGCTGCTTTGTGTGGTGTCGTTGGCCTCCCGTGGTTCCCTGCGCTTGCGGCGACCTGGCGGCCGTCTGGATCGGGCGCTGCCCCCTGGGTCTCTGCTGGGTCGCGCATGTGTCTCGGCCATCTCCCGGTGCCCGCGGGGGGTGCTGTGCTGGGGTGTTGCTCGGGAGGCTTGGTGCGGCACTGTTCCGGCATGTCCTGTTGCTCTTCGGCTGGCAGTTGCGGTTCCGGTCTGGTGGGCCTCTGGATGCCCGGTGGTACCCTCTCCTCTCCCCCTCCTCCTCCTTGCCTTCTTTCCCCCTCACCTCCCTCCTCCCGTCTTCCTCCGCCTCGTTGTCCCCTCTCCCTCGCCCCCTTCCTCCTGCTCTGCTGCTTTCCTCTCCTTTCTTGTGCGGGGGTTTTCTGGCCTCGCCTTTTCCGATTCAATGTTTGCCCTCCCGACACCCTGGGTGGGCTCCAGAGACGGGGGGAGAGTGATCCTTGCCCTGCCGCACCATCTGCCCGCTGGGGTGCCCGGGGTGTTTGGGGGGTGGGGGGTGGATGGGGGCGCGCTGGGGGGGCACGCACCTCCCTCCGCCTGGCTGGGTGGGGCCCCGTTGGTCGCTCCTCTTAACTCACTTCACTAGCTTTGCTGCGCCGTGGGGGTCTGCTATGGCCCGTTCTGTTGCGTGGGCCTTGGGGCTCTGGCTGTGTCGGGGAGGGGGGGGTCGCTCCGGGTTCCTGGGCTGGCTCTCCGCTCGGTAGCTCCTGCGGGGGGGCGGTGTGGGCCTCCTTGGGCTGGAGGAGACAGTTCCCTCCTTTTGGTGGAGGTTTTCATGCATGCCAGACCCACCACACCGGCACCTACCAAAACTCAATAGAGTTTGTTCTTCCGGTCGCTGAGTCAGTGGAGGTTGCTGGGTTAGTGTCTGTGGATCTCATTCTGCTTCATCTATCCTTCTTGTGGCCTCCTGACATCTTCATGATTGATCCAGTTGGGATTCTGTCGTATCTGGTGTTTGTGAAGGGTCTTAGATTTGTAACTGGTTTCAAGGTGTGAATTAAAGAGCACAAATAAATAGAATGCACCTTTTCTCTCAGAACACTGTCTGTGCCTCACTTTTCTGTCTGTCCTGTTTGTTTTATGTTTCACTTGGGTGTGCACAGCCCTCAATGGCATAATGTAGGAAACAGTTTGAAATAAACATGATAGGTTAATTTGCCATGAGGGCAGGTGATGGTCACAGTCACAAAGAAGAAAAAAATTGCATGAAGGTTAAGTAATGACACCATGGGTGGTTGGTGTCATTTGTGAGCGGATATGCAGACAAAAAAAGTACAACATTCCACTGTTAATATAAAGTATGCCACTGAAAATAGCTTATCTGGTTAACGGAACAAATTACAGCTCTCTCCAAATCAATATTGGACACATGATTGCGTTTTCTTAAATTGTTATCCATGCAGAACCTCCTGACACTAATTACTGAGCAATGTGGAGCTCCGCGGTGGCGCAAAGTGTCGCTGATTTCAGCGTGGGTTTTGCCACTCTCAAAGAGTTTCCGAATTAAATTAGAAAAGGGCTCAAGTGCAGCCATTCTTTATGTATTCGCGGTGCAGACCGGCGCAAAACTGTTCTTTCTCGGTGCCTTCCGGCACTTCCAGTGTTGCAACAAAATAAAACAACAGCCGTATTTTGTATTTAGGGCTTAAAAAGCAAGAGCAAACATCCAACACTGTGGTTTTTCCATTAGTTAAATAATACATTTCTACATTTAGGTTTTAAAAACTGAAAAACAAAAAAACAAAGTGGTTTAACGTTTTTTTAGATAGTTTATTTTGAAACGGAAAAACGAATGAACAAAACATACACGAATTGTATACACACCATATAAATAAGAACACAAATTGAAGAATATTTACGACTGAAATACTTTTCAGTATTCAGTATTATATTCAGGATTGCAGAAGTAGTTGCAGTTCAGTGTAATGACAGTGCAGAATAGTGTGCATAGCAATGCAAAACTCAAATAGTATTTAAACTAATCCATCTAAAATATGGAGCTAGCATTAAAAACTTTGATAAAAAAATGGGTTTAAAACTCTTGAAGAGGAGAGTCCTCTGTTTAATCACAGGGGACTCTCATTCAACATTTTTAAACTAATATTTTAAATAATTCACTATTTTTTCAGATGGTAGTCTGTTCTAGTGTTTGAGTAAGATTGGTTTCTTTTCAATATTTACCATGATGTCAAATGTATAGTGTGATACCTTTTGTAATTTTTTTCTGTTGCTTGTATTTTTATCTTTACTTGTTTGCTATTAATGTTTTGGCATTTATTGTAGTGTTTTTACAGTGATCACTTTGTCTAGGTTTTTTAAAACTAGTCTTATTTTACTGACCATTTCATATTTTGTCTTATTCGGTTTATGTGCATTGATTCATAAATTTATTTTGTCAGTCACTTGTAAAGCAATTTAAACTTTTTTTTGGTTTGTTTAACCCTCCTGTTGTCTTCATTTATTCGCATCAAAAATGTTGTTTCTTTGTCTGGAAAAAAAATCCAAAAAATTCAGCAAAATTCCTCAAATTTCTAAAAATGTGTCGCGATCAGGCAGGCGAACCTGAGCAGAGAACCACAACCAAGTCAGAGACGAGACTAGGAACAGGTGTTATTGAGGGAGAGTGGAAGGGTGAGGAGCCAAAGGGGAGTTCGGGGTGGAGATGGTGCGGTGGTGTCTGGGGATGGAGCGGCGGAGCCGGGGATCAGCGGCCGACGGAAGTCCAGGCGGGACAGAGTGTGGAGACCGGAAGCGGACGGACGCCCGCAGCGACAGGTAGAGATGTCCACGGAGGAAGCCAGGCGCCGAGGGTCCGGGGTGGCAAGATGGCAGGAGGACCGAAGGCTGAACGTTGGCGGAGGAGAGCCAGGCACCGAGGGTCCGAGAGGCAAGGCGAACGGAGGGTCCAGAGGTCCAGGAGGAAGAAGCCAGGAGGGAATCCCAAGGGGAGCACAAGAGGGAAGGCAGGAAGGGAGCCGGTCTGGGCAACTGGGTCGATCTGGGTAGAAGGAGCACAAGTGAGGTTAGCACGAGTTATAGCACTCGTAAAGTCTTTTTAGAGTGAGAGAGAAACCGGCTGTAGAACAATCTGGCAGAGTTTGGGTGCAGGAGTCGGTCTTTTATTGCTGGTGGAGTAATCACAGGAATGAGCCGCAGCTGCCCGGGCACTGTGGGGAGACTGATTGCCGTGAGGCTAGCTCCACTCTGGCACAGCAGAGGAGAGAGAGGGAGAGGGAGAGAGAGAAAGAGGGAGAGAGATAGGAAAAAGGGATTTGGAAGTCAGGCGGGATGGGGAGAGGAGGAGGCCCTGACAAAATGTGCAAAACCTTCAGGAAGAAAATTCCGATAAAGTTTCATTTCAGTTTTATTTTTTTTAAAAATTCCCCACATATGGCAAAACTTTTGAACATTTTCAAAAAATTAGTAAAAATCTTCCAAAGAAATACTAAAAATACAGCGGAATTTGCTTGATTAGTTTTTTGTGTGTGAGTGTTCTTAAACTTTTTTCAACCAAAAATTTCCCTAAAAATGTTAAATGTGGAATTTTAACTGTGAAAATATATATACGGTATATTTTTTCACATTTTCAAACAGTAAACAGGTCAATTTTGACCCGCAGCACGACACGAGGGTTAAAAAGTGCTTTTTGAAGTTTTTATGATAATTGATGTTCAGAGTTCATTTAAATGTTTATTTTTTAAATGTATTTATTCCATTTGTTGTAAAATTAAAGAACATTGTTTAGTAAAGTGACAATTTTTTCATACAGCACATTTTAAATGGATGTTGAACATAAATGTTTTCCAGTAGAAAAATAACTAACATGATTTATTTTTAAAGATCAAACATTAAGATTTTACAGAAGTTTGATGAAATTAAATCTTAAAGTCAAGATCAAACACAGGCTTTAAATGGGTGATTGGTCAAAACAAAAATACATTTGCCTGAGTCTGGATGAGCTGCTGTCAACATCTTCAGAACTCTAATTGCACTTTGCTCACATATTGTGGTTAATTTCTGGCTGCTGTCACTCTGCCAGGTTGAATTCCAACAGTTGAATAGAGTTCTAGTTCAGGATTTGTTTGGGAGGCCTCCCTGCAGGCGATTGTAACCAGACGCCTTTAAAGCGTAGCATCACACGAAATTCACCAACATGGTTAGTACAGGTTTGTTTGGGGTTTTTTTTAAATCAGGGGGAGCAGGGAAGCTGGTTGGGTTGTTAGAGGGACTCAACCTAACAGAGTGACAACTTAAAGCTCAGTGATGCTGAAATTTGGGTTTGTTTTCCATTTTATGGTGACAAGAACAGCAACTACAGCTGGAGCCTCAGGCATACTGAATAACGTAGTCCTACTCTTTATTTTCATAACACCAAATTGAAGAACCTTTTTGCCTTTTTTTTAAGTTGACTTATTTTAATTGGCTACTTAACATTGTAGGTTCTTTACCTGTGCTGTTTGAAATGTTAAGTACAGTACTGGCTGTTTGAGTGTTTTTGTTTTTTAAATAAATTAACCTGATTTGATTTTTGCTTGCAGTTCCTGTGAGAACTCCTGACTTGTATGTGCTAGCAAGTGGGAACACTTTAAGTGTAAGTGCTTGGAAACTCTTTAATTTCTGTTCACATTGCAGGATTATTAAAAAGGGGGGGGGGGGGGGGGTAGATGTTGACAGCTGTGTATCTATTACACTAACTCTAGTTTGTGGCATCTTTTAAATCACTTGTGGTATTTTCTTTCTTGGCTCAGTTTCACAGTATGAACAGATTGTATAGCTTGATTTTTTTTAAACTTCAAATTTACCAATGTTTTTTATTCAGTCCTTTTTTTTTTTCCAGTTTCATGTCTGTATTTTAATATCATGTATATAGATATGGCTGCAAATAGTTCTGTTACTTTCTGTTTTAACTGATAATTCTAAAATGTCACTCAGGGGTTTCTCAATGTCTTCTTTGGGATACAACTCAAAGATGTTCAGTTTACTGTAACAGATGTGAAAAAATACACTCACAAGAAGCTGCAATCACAGAATTTATCTTTTCAAAAAATGTTAAATTAGTTGACAACTAATTCTTGTAGTGCTACTGTCTACATTATTTAGGTCATCATTTAACCATTTACACACAATAATTTCTAACTTGAGTTGAAATTAGTCCAATTTGACAAATTATTCTTGATTCTAAAAGGTGTTAGCAGTGACCAGATTTGAGCTAAAATTAGGATTAGTTCATAAATGTTCTCAATCTGACCTTTAAATAGGAACTTTGGTTTGAAGGTTCATTCTAGAGCTGCAACTGATTACTTTCAGTGATCAAATGTTTATTTTCAATATATAAACCGTTAGCTACTTAGGCTTTAAAATGTCAGGAAATGCTTTTTTTTTAAAAAAAAAGACAGCTCACTGCATTGTAAAGCAGTTTTAATTCCATCTTCAGAGCTTATTTCGAGATCTCACATGACCCTCCAGTAATAAGGAATGTAACCGGGTGGGTTACTGTAGTTTCGGAGGGGCCCTGAACGCACCGTTCCACCTCACCCCCTAGCCACACGCTACTTAATCAACAGATTGAATACAGGTGTGTACAATGCAGCGTCTGGGAGCTCAGAGCTGGGGTGCGGTCGTGTGATGTTTAACTGGAGAAATGGGGCTACTCCAGTGCGTTGCTCAGAACTCTTCGTGTGAGCTGGTGGTGTGGAGCCGAGTTCTGTCTGTGCTAAGGTAAATCTGTTATATTGATGCCCTAACAGTAGTTTTATAAGTGATCGGCTGATTCTCACAACTACTATTTTGTGTTCTTAAGCTGGCCGCTGCTGTTCAATAAGCTCTCTCTCTTATTTTCTTGAAAATTTCATTAAGCTCCCAATTAGCTCTTGAAAATCTCCTGTAGTTTTTTTCTAGTCTTGTAGCTTTTTCCTTGGCTCTCGTATTTTTAAATCAGAGCTTTGTCATTTTAGAAATTTAAATTAAAAAGTTGCTTTTACTTGATTTCCCCCTACCCTTTACATTGTTAGCCCTTTATATGTCTGTAGTGTTTTTGGTTGAGTTTATTGATGGGATTGCTGTCATGGGTTTAGTGTTTTGTAATAACAACATCTACCTCAGTCAGAACTTTAAAAGCACTTTACCATGTGCCATTTTGTACAGCGGTCGCACTTTAGACTCGCAGCGTCTAAGCACTACAGCACTTTGTTAAGGTTGATGTGGGGTTTAGTTAGTTTTCTTTGTAGTTTGGTTTGAAATTATTGTTTGGGTTTTTTTAAAAAATTATTTACTAATTTTGTGTATATTTTGAATTTGCTTACTTTATAAATTCCACACTTTACTTTATTATTTGGGCTATTATTTGTTTAGGAGTTTAATATTTTATGTAGACTGAATATAATTGTATAATTCCCTTTAAGATTATAAAATAAAAGACTTATATTTTGCTATAACTGCCTTGGTTTTCATTTTAGCCAGATCACTTACCTGTGCATGCGATTTTAAAAAAGGGGTTTACTGCTCGGGCATTATCACAAGGACATGCATGTCAGAATTATTTGTAAAAATAAACTGTCCTGGAGCATTTTACTTTATAAATGAACAGTGCTTCACAAACGGGTTTCCTTGGGTGAGGTCGTCTCTGTGCTGCAGAGAACGAGGTCAAGAGTTGACCCGTATCACAAGACGGCAAGGCTTTTCTGCTTCCCCTTCTCTCTGTGTTCAGTGATGGCTGAGCCCTAAGAAACTCACAGAAAAAACAAAACACAAAATGATCACACTGTGGTTTGCAGAACCAGACAAGGATCCATCTGGTTTTGACTCAGCTGATCGTGTGAATGGACCAAACAGCCGATTCTGACGTGTTTTAGGGATAATTGTAAGGATAGACTTGGCTGCGTAGGAGCAATATAAAAGCCAATTAATCTACAAATCCTGAGTATTCAGTTGATCTGCAGGCTTTGTTTACAGAGCAGATGGAAGACTGAGGAAAATAAAACAAACAGGATCAAAAAAATAAGTCCAGCAAGGCTCAAACTGTCAACTGTGATATATCTATGAAATGATGTGCAGAGTAGAGCTAAAAGACAGACTTTTAGAGCTTGTAAAAATGTAGTTTAATATCTACAGTATAATTTGACAAAACAACCCCAAAGAGACTAAGACAAACAGGGCATGTAATGACGAAAACATGAAGATTCAAAATTACAAAAGAAAACTCTCAGACACAAAATGAGAGGAAAATGGCAAAGAAAAGCAATACAAACTGTCAGTGGTCAGATAACTTGGTATGTAGAGCCACCATGTTCTTTGTTCTTGGTAACACATTTGGACACTTCGAAAAGAAATGTTTAAGTTCTCTGCACTTCTGACCATTGAGGTGCTCGCTATGTTTGTTTACATTGTGAAGCAAATTGTGTAGTCGTTTTTGTTCTTCTTATATGCTGTCTGTGACAGAACTTGTGCACCTTCAAATCAAATATTCAGCCCCACTGGCCTGCTGCAGGTCATCAGACTTTTGAACTGTAGAGCTTGAATGTGATTAAAATCACATAAAACTTGATCTGACTGACGGGACAATTACCAAGCTCTGCAACTTCCACGACACTGGACTTTTACTGATTGTTGCGTCATCTCTGCCAGTTGGCCAACGTTTGGATCTTGTGTGAACTGATCGCATTTTAATGACATGGGATTTTGCTTTAGCTGAAGATCACCCTAGGTATAGTGTCCTAAAAGTGGGATGGACTCACTTCACAAGCTGGATGTGGAGAGGAACCATGTAATTTGCTTGATACTGACATCTAAAAACACCACGTTCATTGTACAACACCTGTTCTGGTCCTCCAAAGTCACCATTACATTGTGATTCATGACACATCGTGCCTCCAAAGTCACCTGGACTTTATGATTCAGAACGCAACGTATCTGAAACGTCACCAACATGGTCTGATGCATGAAAAAAAGTGACTCCAAAGTCACGAGACACAAAGTGCTCCCAAAGACACCTGGTGGCTCTGATGCATGACACAAAGTGCCTCCAAAGTCACATTACACTGTGATGCATGAAACAAAATGCCTTGAAAGTCATGCGTACAATGTGATGCATGACACATCGTACCTCCAAAGTCACCTGGACTTTCTGATTCAGAACGCAACGTATCTGCAACGTCACCAACATGGTCTGATGAATGACACAAAGTGCCTCCAAAGTCCACATTACAATGTGATGCATGACACAAAGTGCCTCCAAAGTCAGCTATATGTTCAGATACATGGCACAACGTGCCAGTAAAGTCACCCATACCTTCTGATGCATGACACAAAGTGCCTCCACATTCACGTATACTTTCTGATGTACGACACAAAGGGCCTCCAAAGTCACATGGACATTCTGATGCACCACACAACGTGCCTGCAACGTCACCAACATGTTCTGATGCATGAAACAAAGTGCCTCCAAAGTCACAAGTCACAAAGTGCTCCCAAAGACACCTGGTGGCTCTGATGCATGAAACAAAGTGCCTCCAAAGTCCACATTACTTTGTGATGCGTGACACAAATTGCCTCCAAAGTCACCAATACGTTTTGATGCATGACACAAAGTGCCTTCAAAGTCATGCGTACAATGTGATGCATGACACATCGTGCCTCCAAAGTCACCTGGACTTTCAGATTCAGAACGCAACGCATCTGCAACTTCACCAACATGGTCTGATGCATGACACAAAGTCCCTCCAAAGTCACGTATACTTTCTGATGTACGACACAAAGGCCCTCCAAAGTCACATGGAGGGTGTGGTGCATCACGCAACGTGCCTGCACCGTAACCAACATGTTCTGATGCATGAAACAAAGTGGCTCCAAAGTCATAAGACACAAAGTGCTCCTAGACACCTGGTGGCTCTGATGCATGACACAAATTGCCTCCAAAGTCCACATTACATTGTGATTCATGACACAAAGTGCCTTCAAAGTCATGCGTACAATGTGATGCATGACACATCGTACCTCCAAGGTCACCTGGACTTTATGATTCAGAACGCAACGTATCTGAAACGTCACCAACATGGTCTAATGCATGAAAAAAAGTGCCTCCAAAGTCACAAGACACAGAGTCCTCCCAAAGACACCTGGTGGCTCTTATGCATGACACAAAGTGCCTCCAAAGTCATGTGAACAATGTGATGCATGACACATCGTGCCTCCAAAGTCATATGGAGGGTGTGGTGCATCACGCAACGTGCCTGCAATGTCACCAACATGTTCTGTTGCATGAAACAAAGTGCCTCCAAAGTCACAAGACACAAAGTGCTCCCAAAGACACCTGGTGGCTCTGATTCATGACACAAAGTGCCTCCAAAGTCACCATTACATTGTGATGCATGAAACAAAATGCCTTGAAAGTCATGCGTACAATGTGATGCATGACACATCGTGCCTCCAAAGTCACTTGGACTTTCTGATTCAGAACGCAACGTATCTGCAACGTCACCAACATGGTCTGATGAATGACACAAAGTGCCTCCAGAGTCACCATTATATTGTGATGCATGAAACAAAGTGCCTCCAAAGTCACAAGTCACAAAGTGCTCCCAAAGACACATGGTGGCTCTGATGCATGACACAATTTGCCTCCAAAGTCACCATTACATTGTGATGCGTGACACAAATTGCCTCCAAAGTCACCATTACATTGTGATGCATGAAACAAAGTTCCTTCAAAGTCATGCGTACAATGTGATGCATGACACATCGTGCCTCCAAAGTCACCTGGACTTTGTGATTCAGAACGCAACGTATCCCTGCTGAAAAATTCAGAGAAACCATCAGGCATATTCTATTGGTTTCTAATGATTCCTGATGGTTTGTAATGGTTTCTAATGGGTAGTCATGCTTTCCTAATGGTTAGTTCGTTTTTCCAATGGGATTATATTTTGTCCCACACAAAAAAAAAAACAGCATTACAGCCAGTGCTGACAAGTCTGACCATCCAATAACCACTTTCTTAGTTCCAGCGTAAAGATAGTATAACTCGATTGATTTTTAAGATCAGTGGGGAGACTGTTCCGTTTCTCCATAGCCTTGTATGAAAAGGTTGTTCGAGCAAATTTAGTGTCTCTATATGGTAGAGTGCCTGTATAATGAGAGTGGCGACAACTGGGGATTTGACGCCATTTTGTTTCCATTCACTCAATATGGGATGCGCAGCGCGAGGTGCACGTTCACGAAAACTATGGATTGTTTACTGATTTCAAGACATGTTTTGGACAAAATAATTTACTGGCTTGTTTTGTCTGGATGTCCAAGGTTGGATTATGGCAGTTTTTGTGGAATATTTTCATCTGTGACTAGTTTTGAGCCTTCAAAGGTGAGTTGTGCTGTTTACGTTATTTGCTGTTTGTTGGACAAATGTGTTTATATTACCCGCTGTGGTAATCACATCTGAAAGTGGTTTATACCGGCGGATTCATGAGAATCTAAGCTTTCCATGGGTGTATAATGTTTCTATCATCGAGTTTGCAGCTTCGGTCAATTTAGTAAAATACGTTTTCCCGTCCGCCTGTACGATGCTGCAGCTGCACTTTCACTACTCCTGGGAAATCTGAACATGTGTAATCCCTTCTCCGATTGATTTGTGCACCCAAAGGCACAACAGCCCGTCATTTTTCAGGTATTTATGAAGCCAAAAAAGACCTAGAATTACTCTCTGCGTTGTAAACAACGTTAACAGGCATAACCGGCGTTCATGAATTGGAAACAAAATGGCTCCTATAGATCACGTGACCAAAATTTTTTGGACCCGTCATGTCGCCACTCTCATTATACAGGCACTCTACTATATGGGACATTGCACTGCCCCCTGGAGAAGGAGCGAGTAACTCTAGTTGTGACTTGAGATCTCAGTTGGATAAATTTCTTCAGAGGAGCAGGTGCAGTGTTATTTAAGATTCTGTAAGCCAGTCGGACCCTTGCAAACTTCTGGATATTTTCAAAATTTAATAATTTATATTTTTTCAGAATTTGACAATGATGGAACTCCCTTGATTTCCTGTCCAAAAATTTTAGAGCCTGTTTATGAATGGACTCTAAAGGTTTCAATGTAGATTTGTCAGCCTGAGACCAGCATGTCACACAATAATAAAATCGAGACATAATCATTGCATTGAAAAACATTTTTGCTGCCTCCAAGGTCAATGAGTTCCTAATACATTTAAAAGTAACAATATTAAATTTTAATTTTGACACATTTGTTTAACATGTTTTTTGAATGAAAGCTTTGGGTCTAGAATTATACCTAAGTATTTGTACTCTGTTACATTTTGATTTGTTCTCCGTTCACACTGATAGTTGGATAATTAACTTTTTTATTATCATTACAGAAGTACATTGCTGCCGTTTTATTCACATTTAATGTTAGGCAACATTGTTGCAGCCATACTGCTACTTGTCCCATGGCCTCAGTGAGTTTAGAGGCCACCTCTTCAGCATTCTTCCCCCACGTATGAACGACTGTGTCATCTGCGTACATTTGGATGAAAATGCCATTCTGCACCACAGATGGCAGGTCATTTATATAAAGGGAGAAGAGCAAAGGGCCCATATTGGACCCCTGCGGCAGACCGATGTTAATGGCTGCAGTAGAAGAGGCGGCGTTGTCAACTCGAACAGCCTGAGAGCGACTGGACAGGTAGGACTCCAGCCATGCCAGGACATCCATGGACAGTTTATATTGTGACAATTTAGAAAGAAGAATAGAGTGACTAACCGTATCAAAGGCCTTTTGCAAATCTAAAAAGGTTGCACCTACAACCCCTCCATTATCAAGTTTGGGTTTGATATTTTCTAAAAGAAGACAACAAGCTGTTTCTGTTGAATGATTTCTTCTAAAACCAAACTGCATGGGATGTAAAAGGTCTTCAGCTTCTAGATGTTCAATGAGCTGTTGAGTTACAACCTTTTCAAGTGCCTTTGATGCAACCGGAAGTATACTAATCAGTCTATAATTATATCTTTTTTGTCTCCTGTTTTATGAATTGGAATTACAATTGCGGTTTTCAATGCCTTTGGGAATTCAATTCAATTCAATTCAATTTTATTTATATAGCGTCAATTACAGTCAACTCGTCTCAAGACGCTTTACAGAACCCAAATGCCTGACCCCCAGAGCAAGCCCAAAGGCGACAGTGGCAAGGAAAAACACCCTTTTAACAGGGAAGAAACCTCGAGCAGAACCCGGCTCTATATAGGGGGGACCCATCTGCCTGCTGGCCGGGCGGGTTGAGAAGGACAGAAGAGGGCAAGGGGGAGGGATGGGAGAAGAGGGAGGGGTGGGAAAGCAAGGAAAACACAACACACATTTGGATACATGCATGACAGGATATGTGACACAGACAAAGTATAAGCTAACATTGAAAACTGACTCATAATTTACTCTTATGATGTACGGCTCTGACATTAAACATACTCCATATCTAGCTAGCAGTAAAATTCAAACAGTATGTAAGTTAGCATAACAGTATAGTGAAGGCAATGCAGAGTTGACTGGTGGAAAAAGGGAGTTGGAAGCAGAGGGCTGGAGGAAGGTCAGCAGCAGCATCCCACAGTGGACATGGTGGAGACTGGACCAGCTGGTGGAACATCAACCGCAGATCTGAAGCATCCAGCTCCGGGACCAGGGACACTCGGAGAAATAGCACAGGGGGAAACAGAGTGAATGTACTGCAATAATGGTATACATATTAAATGTAAAGGTAGATAGAGAAGGGCTCAGTGCGTCAAGAAAAGTCCCCCAGCAGCCTCGGCCTATAGCAGCATGACTAGAGGCAGAATGAATGGACGTCCAAGAAGGAGTCAGCTGTGCAATGAAGACACAAGCCGAACCCCTGTGGGTCACCCAGTCAGCCCCAACTATAAGATTTGTCAAAAAGGAACGTTTTAAGCCTGGTCTTAAAAATAGAGAGGGTGTCTGCCTCCCGAACCCAAACTGGGAGCAGGTTCCACAGGAGAGGCGCCTGATAACTGAAGGCTCTGCCTCCCATTCTACTTTTAGAAATTCTAGGAACAACAAGTAAGCCTGCAGCTTGAGAGCGAAGAGTTCTACTAGGATAATAAGGTACTATCAGATCTTTAAGATATGATGGAGATTGGTTATTAAGAGCTTTATATGTCAGAAGAAGGATTTTAAATTCTATTCTGGATTTAACAGGAAGCCAGTGAAGAGAAGCAAGTATAGGGGAAATATGATCTCTTTCATTCATGCTTTCATGAATAGATTGATTTATTAACCTTGTGATAGGAATAGATAAACTACTTTTGTATGTTTTTAAAAAAAATATTAAGTCCATAGATGTCCTGACACTTTGAATTTGACAAAGAGGTAAGGATTTTGCATACCTCTGTCTCATTTGTAACAGAAAATTTCAAGTCATTGGGACTACTCAAATAGTTTTGACTCTTCAATACTTGTGAAACATTTTGACTAAGTGCTTGTACCGATTCAATAAAATAATAATTGAAATAATTACTAACAGAGAGGCTGTCTGATATGATAGTATCATCCAGCCTCAATGTTATAATTTTGTCTATCTAAGAGGAGGAAAAAGAAAAGAACACAATAGAGGCATTAACTACAAGAGAAATGCAGGTCTTTTATTGACAAACATACACACACACAAAAAAACAACACTTTAATTTCATTTTATTAGTATGTATTATCATTCATTGTATCATTTCATAGTATCATCAAAGTCATATATCATAAGTATCATAAGTAATCATAGTATCATCATATCATAGTATCTCAAAAAAAATCATATTTTAGTCTATCAGTACAAAATACAGTGTTACATCAATTTACTTCAACTTCTTCATTTTCACCTTTAACTTAATACTCTTCTTCACTTTGATCATGACTTTTCACTTGTATTACTGTCTTGCATTAGTTTCACATTCCCTTTGTGCCTTACATCAAAGGAAAACTCCACCCAAACTTCATGTGAGTCTCCACAGCTTCGAGTCCCTCAATGTAAATACTGGAAAAAATCAGAGGAGAAAGATGCCCCCATTACATGACATGAGGTTTGGGCGGAGTTCTCCTTTAAGTAAGCATTATTTATCCACACCAAATACACATGTGCATTTACTGATGTTGTCCGACCTTTAGTCTCGTTCATGTGTATTCGGGAAAGTACAAATAACCATTTTATTTTCAGTTTGGAGGCAAATACATTTAGTTTGAACTGCTGTGACTGGCAATAATACTGCTTCTCCAGAATCTCCAGTCACCTCATGCATATGAGGTAATTTGAATGCTTTGGTTACAGAGAATGTTCTCAGCATCAACAAGACAGCGTCTTTGCCTTCATGTGTGAAGGATAATATCCTTTTGATTTCCCCAAAGGTACCGCAGGTTAGTTTGACAAAGCAGTCATTTCTCCTAAGAGGACGTCCATAGTCTTGGCTTGTGTATCGGCAACACGGTCTCACGGGGATTCGTGAAACTGTCACGTCAGTTTTTGTTTCGGTTTCGTGCGCACCAACACGATGTCGTCATGTTTTTCGTGCCGCTCACCACGAGCGAAACCCGCTGTGGTAATCACATCTGAAAGTGGTTTATACCGGCAGATTCATGACGATCTAAGCTGTCCATCGGCGTTTGCGGCCGCTGCTGCGGCCGCTACTGTAGCCGGATGTCTGGCGGCCGCAATGGCGGCCGTGGCGGCGACCGCAAACGCCGATGGACAGCTTAAATCGTCATGAATCCGCCGAATTTGCATAGGAATTTAAAGAATGTCCGACGGCCGAAGCGGTGGCCGAAGCGGCGGCCGCAAACGCCAATAGACAGCTTAGATCGTCATGAATCCGCCGGTATAAACCACTGAAGATGTACCCAAAGTAAATTGAATGCTGTTGCTGTTCTTGAACTGTTTGTAGTACATGCATGTTTCTGGTCTCCTTTGAAAGCTGACAATCTGAATTTTCACCCAGTGCAGTCAGAATTATTCTAAGTGCTACTGGCACAGAGTATTTTATGTTGGAACACACTGAATTAGGATGAATTCTTTTCTCGCCCTTTCCCTAATAAAACACCTGAAAATACAGCCATGGCCATAAGTTTGGACACAAGTACCATAACGCTTGTGAATCTTAGAAAATACCACAAAATTGTCACTTACAATACAGTACACAACTCCTGAGAACTATATTAAGTTTCATATTTAAAAAAACCATCAAAAGAGTTTGGTGTCATTTTGTTATTCTTACCAAATTCGTTTGTGAAAGTGCTGCATTTTTTTGTTATTTTCTTCTAATATTATGTTTTGGGAACAAAGTTGTTCCAATTGTTGGAATTTATTGATAATATTATATCCCTTGTTGATTTGTTGACTAATTAAACTGGTGCTGTCAAAAAATATTAGTTATGTTCTGTAATAGACATCAAAACAGACATAGGAAGTCATGCTGTGTCCAAACTTATGGCCATGGCTGTAAGTGTGGCAGCACTGTGAAAGCTTGAAAACACAATAGTGCAACAGCCTGGGGTCTTACATAGTTCAGGTAAAAATTTCAGAGCAATACTACAAGAAATGAGTGTTTCACACATGTATTTGTAGAGATATGCACAGGCGTTGTACATTCTGTACACCCCTCTGCACCCCCTGGGCACAATGGTATATTTTCGTTTTTCAGTCCATTTTGAAGTTATTTTCACTCCAAAAACTCATATACAACTCAGAAAACACTGAATAATCAGCCTCAATGAGGAGCACTCCAGTGGCAGACTCTGTCTCCCCAGCTGCAGACACACACAGAGCAGCAGGGGAGGGGGGGAGGTGTGAAAATTCACACAACCTTGCTGAGTCTGGCTGTTTTCAATGAGCAGGCTCATTGGCTACAAGGTCTGTCAGTCAACAGTTTCCTCCAAAGTAATTTGCTCAGCAGTTGCTAGGGAAACAAGTCCCATCCAATTTTGTCAGCAGCGACGACGGTTGGCTGTTTAGCTCAGGAAGGCCCTCCAGAGTCACTTTATTGGTTGAAATGCGATGTCAACAAAAAGTTAGACTTCAGCCGCCATTTTTAACAGCAGATCGGTAAAAAAAATGCTACATATGCTTACATAAAGAGATGAAGAGAAATGTACAGAGTACGGAGCGCGCATTGCGATGTGCGGGCAAAGTTTAACACTTTTGACTCATGTTGACTATCATTCATATCATACGTTCATATTTTTGACTTACCAAGCTTTTCCTCGTGATGGAAATGAAAGACCGCCAGCCACTGTTGCCAACTCCTCAGTAAGGAAAGTCGCTGTTGGCTGTCCTTTTTTTCTCTCTCTCTTTATTCAGAACGAACAGCATCAATAATACAGACAAAGGTACATATTCAAAACACCGTATAGACAACAGCAATAATTAAGCCTAAGTACCTGAACAGTAAGAGAGAAAATAAAATAAAGTACTGTTGGCTGTCCTAAAAGTCGCTAAATGACGTCATCGCCCAATGTGCATATTTACCCGTTTGCATGTAATTGTAATCAACGTTGTAGGAGAGAGGAATAACGTTGTGGAAGAGACCAAAAAGTGAATATAAAACACCCAAAATATGTTTTTCTACTAGAGGCTAAATGTTGTGGTTTATTTTAGCATGACAATGAAAAAACATTTTCATTTATATTCCACTCCGTAAGTCTGGATGGGATCTGTAGTGACTTTGCATGCGCGATTTATTGCCGTCTGGCCGCGGAGTGATGTGTCCTCGAGTCAGACACTGGGTCTGCTGCAGGGTTACTGCACTGACAGCCTGTGCTCTGGGAGGGGGAGAAGCTCACAGCAGCACCTGCTGCTTGTTGAAAACAGTGACTGCTGAATGATCCGAGTTTTCCTGTCAGTCTCCAAAACAGCAGAAAAAGTCGCTAGATTTGTCGCTAGTCGCTTTTGACAAAAAAAGTCGCTAGGAGCTTTGTAAAGTCGCTAGATTTAGCGAGAAAGTCGCTAAGTTGGCAACACTGCTGCTAGCTCCCGTCTTCTATGAGGGCTCAACCCGGTTGGTCAGAACTATGCCATGACGATAGCGCTGGCCAATCATGTTCCAGTATAACATGATGTTACAGTAGAACATGATTGGCCAGCACTGACATTCAAAAAATATTAACATAGAAAATATGGCTTTACGGCTATGGGGCGGCGGGGTGCACCATCATCCGTGTCGCTGTGGCTGGGGGTCCCCGGGGCCGGGGGTCCGGGGCCTGTGGGGGTTCTCCTGCGTGTCCTGCTGGTCCCGGCTGGTGCGGTGACCCTTGTTGGGCTGCGGGATCTGGACTGGCTGTCCTGGTGGGTGCTGTGGCTTTGGCGCGGGCTGGTTGTGTGTGGTGCCTCTATCCTGGTGGGGGGGTTGGTTCGTGTCGCGGGATGTGGGGGCCTTGGGTGTGCTGTGCTCGCCCGGGGGCTGGTGCGGGTGGGTATGCGGGGTGCCCCCCCATTGGCGTTGCCGGGCCCCACTGCTCTGTCCATTTTTGCCCTCTGGACTCGCATTGGGTCCCGGCTCCGGTTCCCTCCGGCCGGCCTCCGGTGGCGGCCTGCCCCGGTGTTGGGCTGGTTGCCGTCCCTTCGGCGGGGCGCTCTGCCCCTGTGTCTGGCTTCCCGGCTGCTTGGGGCCGTCGGCCCCCCTTGGGGGTGGGGGGTGGGTGGGGTGTGGGTGGGTGGGGTGGTGGGGTGTGGGGGTTTGGTGGGGGCTGGGGCGGGCGGGGTTGGGGTTTGGGTGGCGGGTGGGTCCGCTTGCCCCGGGCTGCCTGGGCCGGTTCCGGCGTGCTGGGGGTGTTGGTAGCTTCGCCCTCTTGTCTTCGGGGTCCGTGTGGTACATGGTGGCCCCGGTTGCTCTCTGGGGGCGCTGCCCCGTGGCTCCTCGGCCTGTGGGGGGGTGCCCTGTCGGCTTGGCACTGCACTGCTGTGATGGCTGTTCTGGGCTTCGGGGTCTTTCACACTTGCATGTGCATGTTTGCTCAGGTCCCACCAGCTCCTGTCGAGTTCCGCTGTTGAGCAGTGATGGGACCCGCCGGAATGTGCTGAGACTCTCTCCAGAGTCTAATCTCAAACTAAACCCTCTCTCCTTTTCTCTAGTATCTTCCTCTAGTATCATCTGGCCTATTCCACTCTATACTAACATGACACCCACAACTATGGTGTTTAGTACTGTCTGGCTAATTATTCTTTCATTTATTTATTTATTTATTGTTTGTTTGGTTTTCTGTTCTCTTGTGTATGTGTTTGCTTTTTTGTCTTATTGATGGGTAATTATTAGTTGGGAATAGCACAACACCTGATATTCTTCAGATGTAATAGCATTGCTTGCTAGACCCTGTCCCTGTCCATCCCCTCTCGTCCTGTCCACCCCTTTGTTTCCCCTCACATCACCACTGAGGTGTAGCACTGCCCTCCCTGGCTCTTAAACAGGGTAATGTAATAAAAAGTGTCAGCTTAGCTTTCAGGGAGGGCTGGTGATGGTCACACGCATGCACCAAATAATAAGATATTTGGCTGCAAGACTAAAATATGCATTAATCTCATAAAGTGTTGACACCCCTTTCATGGAGTTAAACAATGAGAATAAATGCAGACAAAAAGAGAAAAAAAAACAAAAAAAAAAAAAAAAAAACATAGAAAATAAAAAATTAAAAAATCACTTCAGACGCACTTCGCCTTAAGAGGAGCTGATTAATAAAAGCAGTAAGTGTTATATTTTATTTATTTACTTATTTATTTATAGTCATTCTACAGCAAGGGTACATTTCAGCTCAGCAGATCAGAGAAAATCTGTATTCTAATTTGAAAAATAAACGTTTTGTCTCCATAGTATACTCCCTCAATGAATTAAACGGCTGAATCAATGAAGACCGGAGTACTAATAAGCTCCAACATTTAAGTTTTAATGTAATTTATATACTGCAGCGCCTCTCCTCTGTCAGTGCAGCGCCCATAAAATACACACTTGCTGAGGAGGTCGGCAAGTTTCTCTTACTGTTTAGTGTGTTGATTTTCTTCATCAGCATGATGTTTTATAAAATCAACCCAAAACCAAAATTCACTGCTGCATGTGGAGGAGACTTGTTGTTGATGACGGATTTTATAAAAAGAAAACACCTAACGTGATGTAAATGACATGGACACCAACCATTATAAGATAATACAACTTTATAAGGAGGCCTTTATATTAAACACCAAAGTGTGTTTCTGTCAGAAACTGTCAGATCTTCTCAGAGCAAAGTGAACTGGTGAAGGAGGGGAGGAGGCCAGATCATCACTAATCAATCTTGGTCCTGTCGGACTGCTAAAATAATAAAAAACAAAAATGCTCAAACGATGTTCAAACGAATACGTGTCTTTAGATTTATTAGATTTATTTTAACAATCATAATTATGGTTAACATTACATGAAGACCTACAATTCAGGATTCCAAGAAACTAAAACGTAACTGGTTATAAACTAACTCTCTTCATTGTTATTTTTCTCTTTCTGTCTAGTAGTAATTTTTATATGACAGAAAAAGTACTGATATTTTATTTATGTCTTTCAGGTTTGGAAAATGTATGCATATGTCCGATACATTGCTGACAATGTCCGCAAGACTGTGCCAAAAAAGACATTGAAAATTTCCATCCCCGAAATCTAGATGATTTCAATCCCAAGAAACGGTATAAAATCCTCTGGAGAAGGACCCCAGAGGAAAGTGGCTCTTATTATTATGGGCAAATTTTAAAATTGGCAGGTAAAAATTCATTATGGCCTTACAAATTTTGCATCTTTGTCATGTTAGTCATGATGAATTAAAGAGGACATGAAACAGTCAACTAAGTTGTGATAGTTTACTAAATGGACTTCCCCTCTAATTAACTATTATATATTAAACATAATAAATGTAAGCATTGTGGAGAGAAAAAAAGAAGCTCTGTTTTAGATTTCGTAGTAAGGCTGCCGCCATTTTTCCTGACCCTAGCATGTCACGTCATGTGGTTTTCCATTTATTTCCTACAATTCCTTATTTCGAGTTTTTGTACGACGGCGACAACGACTGACGCAAAAACAACCCCCCCCCCAAGGCACCAATCCTAGGGGAAACACTGGCTTAGAACCCAAAATACTTCCGAATGCTGCTTGGGAGATGTTGCAGTGTAATGATAGTCTGCTGATAATAAAACGTCCCTGCTGCTGCAGCCCACCCCCCGGAACAGTGTGGCATGTATGACATTGTTCAATTGCCTGTCTGTTTCATATTTGCAGAAGGAGAAAAAAACCCAAGTGGCAAAAGCACGGAAAGGTTCTCTGCTTGAGATTATGAAAGAAAAGAAACAGAAGATAACTAAGACGGTGGAAAGGGAGGGGACTGATGAGGAAGTGTCAGTGCCCTCCAAGCTTCATGAACAGCTGCAGGACAGATACATCCTGTTAAAAAGAAGAAACAAAGACAATGAGATGTTATTGGCTGAAAAGGACGCCAAAATCCAAAAATTACAGGAAGAAAATAAGGAACTTTCTGAAGAGCTGAAGACAATACGGAGTCTGAACCTGCGCTTGCAAGAGCAGCTCCTCAGTACCCCAGGTTTCTTCTCAAGTTTTTTTCTTATTAGATTAAGGGGCTGTGTCCACCAAACACGCTTTTTAGCAACTGATTTCAGAGCGCTCAGCGCTCTCTTCAGAATGCCACAGTTGCTAGGTTACAAAATGAGTCCTTTCATATTTCCGTGTTCTCTCCAGTTGTGTTGCTGTCAGTAACATATGCCTACTCCTTCTTTATTTTTATTGGTCAGTGTGAGAAAAGTGACATTGACGAGCATCACGCTGTTCCAAAAGTTGACCAGATTACAACTCATTACAACAAATAAAGTCAGCTCTGAGAGCATTATTTCTGCCAAGGGTGCTGAGCGCTGTGAGCACCAAACTACATAGGATCAGAATGTAAAGTAGATGCTCAGAGTTTGGTGGCACGGCCAATAAATTAGTGCTTTTGTGTTTGAGTGGCATGTGCAGCAGCTTTATTATCCAGCCTGTTTGTCTGAGTGTCAGTTCGTCCGAGTGTGAGAAGAATTGATGCAGTGCCTATACTGTAGCTACAACCAAACTCAGAGTTCATACAGTGCTACTTACTGGGTGTGTTTATTTTTATACAGTGTAGAATGTTATTCATATTTTTTATTCTATCCTACAGGGATCCTGAAACAGTCTCTCCCCCAGTCTGGAGAAACAGGTCTGGAAGGACCTGATGTGATCACCCCAGAGCTGGATGAAGAAGGAAAAGTAACCATTTCACACACAGTTTTGGCTTGATAATGTCTTTCAAAGGGATGTAGTATACATTTGAAAGATTGATCATTATTAATAGGGTTGTACGGGGTCACGGTAATACCGTTTAATAACGTTATTAAAAAATGTTGATGGTATTAACAATGCTGTCGGTGGGAGGAGGAGGGTGCAGGTAGAGGGTGCAGATAAGTGACGTAGGATGTGGTAAGTGACGCACTTTCTGTGAGACGGATAATTCAAACAAAGCGCGCTCACACATTTGCTTGCGGATTTACTTCCCCTAATCTTTCAACTTTAAAATAATAATAACAATAATAATCGGTAGAAAGTGGAAGTAAGTGTCTTTCAGATCCACTCTGGAGCACAGCGAGGAAGATTTGGCCAGCCTGACGGAGTTCATAGATCGCTGCTACGACACGCTCGTCATGGGGAAGCCAAACCAAACCTCAACTCCTGCCGGAGCTAAAGCTAAGAGGCTCCGGGATGATAATTCATCTGAAGCTATTTCTCCACCTGGGAACGACTCGACGGATGTTCTTCTCTCTATAGATAAGAAATTGTCCAGTCTCGACGCTCGTCTGAGCCTGCTGGAAGTGCTCCATCAGGAATTCCAAGCGATACGCCAGTCCCTGGAATTCAGCCAGCAGCAGGTGGAGAAGCTGACGACGGAGAACACGAGCCTCAGAGAGTCGGTAAAATCCCTCACCGAGGGGTTCATCCGACTATCAGAGGAAAATAAAAAAATAAAGAAACTGTGATTGATCTCCAGTCCCGGAGCATGAGAGACAACCTGGTCTTCTCTGGAATCCCGGAACAGACGGAGGAAGACCCCGAGTCGACGGTGAAGAATTTCATCCAGACTCACCTGAAGCTCCCGGAGGAAACCGTTAAAAACATCGCTTTCCTCAGAGCGCACCGTCTCGGAGGGAAACGACCCGGAGAGCACAGGCCGAGACCCATCATAGCAAAGTTTGCTAACTACAAGCAGAAGGAACAGGTGAAGCGTCAGGGCCGGGAGCTGAAGGGAACCAACTTCGGCGTTAACGATCAGTTCCCTAAAGAGATCCTGGATCGGCGCAGAGCCCTGTTTCCCATCAGGAAGAAAGCTATAGCTGAAGGCTCTCGTGCTGTCATCGCGGTGGACAAACTATTTATCAACGGTCAACTGTACCGCGACCGGAACACCACTCTGTGGCTCTTCTGATGTCAGGTGATGTGCTTGATCTCATTCACAATGTCATTATACACAACACTGCCATAAAATAATTAATACTAAAGTTAATTCCCGTCTTCACTGCACTGCTCACAGCACCAATGTCCTTTTTAAATCATATTTTATTTTTTTCACTGTTACTCGTTTCACTTTTCACTCTTTTTCTTTCTCACCTTTTCACAGTTCACCAATATTTCACCTGTTATAATCACTTAAACCTCACACACAGACATGAGAATAGGATTTTGTTGACACACATCAGCACTATACACAGCTCACATAAACACAATTACTTAAAGCTTGTTGGAACAGCACGACCACGTTTGAAAATATTAAACAGGGTGATTCAGAATGCACACTTAGCTGGCATGTATGCACGTATGTGGCCCCTTTCAGATATAAGCTCTGCTAATATGCATGTAGCACTTACTTTAGTTGTTCAGTCATGAACGCACTAAGGTTTGTCACTTGGAATGTGCGTGGAGCTGGTACAGGGGAGAAGAGACTGAAAATCAATCGGCAGCTGCAGAATTTACAAGCAGACATTGTTTTATTGCAGGAAACTCATTTATCAAATTCATCATTGGATCTTCTTCCATCAGCACAGTTTCCACATGTGTACTCAGCCTGTTATAATTCCAGGCAAAGAGGAGTAGCAGTCCTTATAAATAAAATACTAACCTTTGGTATTGATGGCACAATTGCAGACCTACAAGGTAGATTTATTATAGTGGTATTATCCATCCAAAATGTTAAACTGTGCATTGTGAATATATATGGACCAAATGTTGATGACCCCTCCTTTTTTCACTCTCTCTTCACTTCACTTGATGGTTACTCAAATAACGCACTGATTATAGGAGGGGACTTCAACATGGTGTGTGACCCGGGAATGGACAGGCTCAGTACCACAGGAAACCAGCGAGTGTGGCGATCCTCAGAAACAGTTCAACAATATATGAAGGATTTTGGTCTTTGTGATGCGTGGCGTTCTCATCACCCTACCGTAAGAGAATATACATTCTTCTCTTCAGCTCATCGTTCTTACTCTAGACTAGATTATTTCTTAATTAGCAACACGCTGATGAATGACATTTCACAAATCAAAATCCATCCCATTACCATTAGCGATCATGCACCTGTATTATTTACCCTTAAAAATAAGAATAATAAACCCCCAGCTACAAACTGGAGATTTAACACATCATTATTTAAAGATCCCGAATTTATCAGCGATGTTAAAAGAGAATGGTCTATATATCTAGAAGATAACGACTTGCCAGAAACATCAGCGTGTCTTTTGTGGGAAGCAGGAAAAGCAGTTTTGAGAGGAAAAATAATATCTTTCTCTTCACATAAGAAAAAGAAAGAGGTCTCAAGAATCTCAGAGTTAGAACTTCTTATTCAATCCCTGGAGGAAGCCTATCGTGTTTCTCCAGAGGAGCACACGCTGAAGGATATAAGACAAGCTCAACTTGAACTTAATGAAATTATAGATAAAAAAACTAAATTCATGGTGCAAAGACTTCGCTTAGAGAACTTTGAACATAGCAATAAATCTGGTAAATTTCTGGCCAGTCAATTAAAAGTAAACAAAGAGAAAACAACAATCTCTGCTGTCAAAGACCCAGATGGAAACATCAGCCATGACTCAGATAAGATAAATGATACCTTTAGAGATTTCTATAAAGGATTATACAAATCACATATACACACGTGGACAAAATTGTTGGTACCCCTCAGTTAAAGAAGGAAAAACCCACAATTCTCACTGAAATCACTTGAAACTCACAAAAGTAACAATAAATAAAAATTTATTGAAAATTAAATAATCAAAATCAGCCATCACTTTTGAATTGTTGATTAACATAATTATTTAAAAAAACAAACTAATGAAATAGGGCTGGACAAAAATGATGGTACCCATAACTTAATATTTTGTTGCACAACCTTTTGAGGCAATCACTGCAATTAAACGATTTCTGTATTTGTCAATGAGCGTTCTGCAGCTGTCAACAGGTATTTTGGCCCACTCCTCATGAGCAAACAGCTCCAGTTGTCTCAGGTTTGATGGGTGTCTTCTCCAAATGGCATGTTTCAGCTCCTTCCACATATGTTGAATGGGATTCAGATCTGGGCTCATAGAAGGCCACTTTAGAATAGTCCAACGCTTTTCTCTCAGCCATTCTTGGGTGTTTTTGGCTGTGTGTTTTGGATGGTTGTCCTGTTGGAAGACCCATGACCTGCGACTGAGACCAAGCTTTCTGACACTAGGCAGCACATTTCTCTCCAGAATGCCTTGATAGTCTTCAGATTTCATCGTACCTTGCACACTTTCAAGACACCCTGTGCCAGATGCAGCAAAGCAGCCCCAAAACATTACTGAGCCTCCTCCATGTTTCACCGTAGGGACAGTGTTCTTTTCTTCGTATGCTTGGTTTTTGAGTCTATGAACATAGAGTTGATGTGCCTTACCAAAAAGCTCCAGTTTGGTCTCATCTGTCCAAAGGACATTCTCCCAGAAGCTTTGTGGCTTGTCAACATGCATTTTTGCAAATTCCAGTCTGGCTTTTTTATGAGTTTTTTTCAGCAGTGGTGTCCTCCTTGGTCGTCTCCCATGAAGTCCACTTTGGCTCAAACAACGACGAATGGTGCGATCTGACACTGATGTACCTTGGCCTTGGAGTTCACCTTTAATTTCTTTGGAGGTTGCTCTGGGCTCTTTGGATACAATTCCAACGATCCGTCTCTTCAATTTGTCATCAATTTTCCTCTTGCGGCCACGTCCAGGGAGGTTGGCTACTGTCTCGTGGGTCTTGAACTTCTGAATAATATGAGCCACTGTTGTCACAGGAACTTCAAGCTGTTTAGAGATGGTCTTATAGCCTTTACCTTTAAGATGTTTGTCTATCATTTTTTTTCGGATGTCCTGGGACAATTCTCTCCTTCGCTTTCTGTTGTCCATGTTCAGTGTGGTACACACCTTTTCACCAAACAGCAGGGTGACTACTTGTCTCCCTTTAAATAGGCAGACTGACTGATTATGAGTTTGGAAACACCTGTGATGTCAATTAAATGACACACCTGAGTTAATCATGTCACTCTGGTCAAATAGTTTTCAATCTTTTATAGAGGTACCATCATTTTTGTCCAGGCCTGTTTCATTAGTTTGTTTTTTTAAATAATTATGTTAATCAACAATTCAAAAGTAATGGCTGTTTTTGATTATTTAATTTTCAATAAATTTTTATTTATTGTTACTTTTGTGAGTTTCAAGTGATTTCAGTGAGAATTGTGGGTTTTTCCTTCTTTAACTGAGGGGTACCAACAATTTTGTCCACGTGTGTAAACACAACAGAAGAGGACATTAATCAGTTCTTTAGTTCAATTACTCTACCAAAACTACAAATGAAAATAGATTGGTGTTGGATTCTCCTCTGTCAGTCGAAGAACTTCATAAATCTCTGCAGCATATGCCGAACAATAAAGCACCCGGTCCAGATGGCTATCCAGTTGAATTTTATAAAGAATTTTGGACAACGTTGGCTCCCACCTTTCATAAAATGGTAACAGAAATTAAAAACAAACAAAAAATACCTTCAAATATGAACTTAGCCAAAATTATATTGTTATTAAAACCAGAAAAAGACCCCACACTTCCATCTAGCTACCGTCCAATTTCATTAATAAATATAGATCTCAAAATTATCAGCAAAGCTCTCGCCAGTAGAATAGAAAAAGTAACCCCCCTTATAATACATCCTGATCAAACAGGTTTTATTAAAGGGAGACATTCCTCTACTAATATGCGCAGATTAATTAACATAATAGATTATTCCACAATACATCATTTAGAATCCACAATCATCTCGTTAGACGCAGAAAAAGCATTTGATCGAGTAAATTGGAAATTTCTGTTTGCAACATTAAACAGATTTGGTTTTGGGCCATATTTTATAGACTGGATAAAAATCTTTTATAATAACCCGGCTGCTTGTGTTAAGACCAATGACCAGACTTCTCCAAGTTTCTGTTTTGTTTGTTTACTTTTCCTAAATAACTCCAAATCATCTATCTCCCAGACAATTACGCTTATTAATAAATTTTCATTGATATCTGATTATTCTATCAACTGGTCTAAGACTACAGTCATGCCTATTAATTGTGACATACCAAGAATATCTAACATCACAATACAGTCTGGAAACCTCAGATATTTAGGCATAAATATCTCTCCCAGGATATCAGAACTTACAAAACTAAATTATGTTCAGTTATTGAAAACAATAGAGGATGATCTTATACGGTGGAAGCACTTACCCATATCACTCATGGGGAGAGTAGCCACTATTAAAATGATGGTTTTACCTAAAGTTAACTATGTATTCTCAATGATACCATCCAAACCATCCTCCTGTTGGTTTAAATCACTGGACTCACATATATCCAGATTTCTTTGGAAAAACAAACCATCACGTATCAGTTTAAAGACTCTACAACAGACTAAAGATAGAGGTGGACTGGATTTACCTAACTTCACTCACTACTTCGTAGCTAGTAAGTTGCAGTATATTTCCAGATGGCTAAAACCTAGTAATGTAGATGAGTTATGGTTAGATGTAGAGCAAGCAATATGTGAGGACATAGCCGTTTCTGACTTGCCATTTATCAGCACAACTATTAAATCTCATCAGTGTTTCAAAAGCATTAATATCAGCTCCTCTTTAATGGCTTGGTGGGAATTTCTAAAATTAAGTAAGTCTTCAGTCATTCCATGTAAATTTACTCCAATCTGGAATAACCCTGACATTCTACAAAATAAAAAGATGATACATTTTACTCACTGGAGAAACCAAGGGATAAAACAGTTAGAACATATCATAGAAGATGGTAACTTTCTGTCATTTCACACACTCACTTCACAATATGGAATTAGCAACACAAAATTTTTAGAATACCACCAACTTAAATCGATTATAGGAAAAAAATACACTCTCAACCAATTACACTGGCAGCTTCCTCTTAGAGTAGAAGAATTCTTAAATTTTCGTCCCCCAAAGCTATTATCAAAACTATATAGAATATTATCAAAGTTAGAAGATACAATCTTTCTTCCTACAACAAAATGGGAAGCTGACCTATCCAGTAATCTTAATCAAAATGCATGGTCACAAATATGTTTAAATACCTTTAAAATGTCAAAGAACTCAAATATGCAACTTATACAATTTAAAATTCTGCACAGAATTCATTATACAGGACAACGGATGTTCAGGATGGGTCTGTCTCATTCGGATATTTGCTCACACTGCAGTGATAACATGACTGACAGTTACCTCCATGCCATGTGGTCCTGCACACCTGTGCAAAGGTTCTGGCTTGAGGTATGTGAAGACCTGTCATTATGGTTTAAATGCAACATTACTGCAAGTCCCACATTGTGCCTATTAGGTGACCTAGGTGAAATCAACATAGGATCTAACTCTGTATGTATGGTTCTCACCAGCTTATGCATCGCAAAGAAAACTATCCTTATAAATTGGAAAGCCAAAAACAATCTGAACGATAAGCAGTTTAGGAATCTCTTATTAGACTACATCAGCTTCGAGACAATGTTTGCAGGTTCAAAGGATCAGTTAGCTGATTTTCGTTCCCTCTGGTCCCCTGTGATCAGCTCCATCACCTAATGTAAGGGGTGAATTGGGGCCTCGCCACCTTGGCGGTCGGATGTCGGTGCGGGGGGGCCTGGGGACTGGGTGCTTGGTGCTGTCTTGGAGTGGGGGTCTGGGCTCCCGCGCTGGGGGGGCGGCTTCGTGCTTGGTCCGGTCTGGGGTCGGGGTGGGGGCGGCGGTTGGGGCTCTCTGGCGGCGGTGGGGTTGGGTTGCTGGGGGGACCTGGGCCAGTGGCTGCCGGCCCTGGGCCGGGTGGGCGGGGGGGGGCCGGTTTTGTGGCCCGGTGTCTCCCGGCCTTCCGGGCGTGCCCTCATGGGGCACTATGGGAGGGTGAGTGGGTGAATGATGATGGATGTTATGGGGGGTTGGTGGTTGGTGGGGTTGGTGGGTGGTGGGGTGGTGGGGGGTGGGGTGCCCTGGATCTTGGGCTGCGGCGGGGGCGCCGGCCCATGCCGGGTGGCCGTCTGGGGTGACTGGTTCCCCTGGCGATGTTGACCCTCTGCCTGGGGGGGCGGGGGTTGCCTCTTTGGCGCCTGGGGCCCGGGGTCCTGTGCTGGGTCCGCCCTGGGCCTCCGGCCCCTGGCGGGGTCGGTGGCCGCCGATCTTGGTCGCCTGGGGCCCGGCCCTGCTGGGCGCTGGAGGTCCTGGCCGGGTTCTCCCTCTGCCCCCTTCCGGGCCTGTCCGTGGTCGTCCTCGTGGTTTGGTGGCTCGGATCTCTGCTCTGGGATTGCTGCCGGCTCGCCTGGGTCTTGTGGGCTCTCGGGCCGCTTCTGGCCTTCACGGAGGTCAGAGGTCATAGTTGCATGATCACAGTCACAATTGCACCGTACTCTGCATGTGAACATAGCAACCATGTTGTCTTGGGGGTGTTAAGTTTGTCCTGGTGCCAAAATATCAAAAGACATGTTTCCTCAGTTTGTGTGTTTCACATAGATGATTTGAATAATTACTAGCTGTGTTTCGTAACAAAACCCGTAGGATGCGTTCCGGTGTGTCTTTGTTAAGGTGTACTAGCTTGTTATCTGTTGTGTCGGTTTCAATTGAAAGATAATTGTATTCTTGCACTTTTCCTTTTCTCTTCACTATCCCCTCTTGTTGTTGTTTTTTTTCTCCTTTTCTTGTTTCTCTCTTCCTGCCTTTCCCCTGTCAGGTCCGGCAAATTTATGTATATTTAACTAATCAACAAGTATTCAATCTAAATACAGTATCAAGGGGAGTCTTATACTTACAAACTCCCCTTGGAAAAGCAAACTTGTATGGCACAATGCAGCAGCCAGATCCTCATTCTGCCTGCTCTGTTGCCGGACAGGACACACAAAAAAAAAACAACAATGCTGTCGGTGTCGTCACGGTTTGGTGCGCCGTCACATACTGTAATGTTGCTGACTACAGATTTCTGCCGTAGGCATGAGCACTGAGCAGTGTGTGGAGTCTGGATAGTCTCGATAGCAGATTGTCCTCAAATTTTTTCCAGTATTAGCACTCAGTGACCTTAAGGTGTGGAGGCTGACATGACATTTGGCCGGAGTTCTCCTTTAAGTCTCAGGTCTAACAGAACACTTGTTTTTATTTTTATAGATCAAACTTGGCCCAGGAGTTTCCCTGAGCATGGAGAAATGGCAGAGGGTGCAGGAGGCCAAATCAAACTCCCAATTCTGCAAGTTATTGGCAGTTTGTATTTGGGGCACAGAGGGACTGAGGGAGAGAAGCGTCACAGGGGCCAAATCAAACGCAGCCAAAGACGCTGTCCCCAAGCGTCCCCTGACCCCAGAAAAAGTGGCTGTCATAAGAGGTAAGTACCTTATAACCCATTATACAACAGTTAGTTCCAACTGAGTAATTTAACTGGATGAGAGGCATTCTATGTGCTGATATACAGTACAACATCACTGGGACTTTTTACAGACCTATCACTCCAGTGTACAGTCATCCTATTAACTGTTAATTAGCATTACAGGGAACCCCGACACGCAGCAGAGGGAATTACAATCACCGGCTCAAAATACATGATTTGAACTCATTTTATTGATTAAAAAACTGCATGCGGGGACCCGTGGCCATAGTGTCATATTGTCTGGGCTTGCTGCGGCGCTGTGTACGGAAGCCTGTGAGGGCGCACAAAGAAACGGAAGGAACATCAATAAAAATTGATTTTTAAAAATTATAAATGAATTGAGAATTGTAAAGGATAATAATCCCAACTCTTATATGAGTGGATTTTTTTCTCCCACCCCTACCTCTTTTTACAGCAGCTTTGTCGTAGTTTGCTAAGTCAAATACTTTGTCTTTGGTGACAGACTGCCTGAGGGACCGGCTTCAGAAAATGGGCGATCCAAAAGAGGCCATTGCACAGCAGCTGGCCCTAGTTAGACGAGCCATATCTGAAAAGATTTGTGATATTAGGAAGAGGAGCCCTCAGACAGAGGTGAGTATTGTGTTCAAACTCTTGCTCTACTTTGTCGGCAGCAGTGGTTAGGGACTTCAGGTCCAAAGCTTTTTTCAGTGTATTCAGAATACACACTGCAGTCCCTTGTTTGTACTGGAGAAATTGTAAATACTAAAAATCACACCACTCATTTAGTAGAGCTGTAACAGTTCACCTAACCTGTGGTTTGGTTCAAACCTTGGTTTTTGACTCACGGTTTAGTTCAAACCTCGGTTTTCAAAACTACTAAAGAAATGTTTTGAAACTTTGGTAGCACTTTATAATAACTATACACTATTAAGCATTAGTTAAGCATTGGTTAAGCATAATTTCAGCATTAGTTAATCCTTAAATCCTCATGAACTCATGAATTCACCATTAGTAATGCATTACAAAGCATGAGTAAAGACAGTTTTAAATGTTCAACCAACACATTATTAAGCATTAGTTAAACATTAGTAAAGTGCTTAATTCATCGTTAACTCATCATTTGTAACTAATTAGTTATACGTGCATAATTAATCATGAATTCATGATCTGTATGGCATTTATTATGCATTACTAAGCGCTTAATAAATCCGGTTAAAAATGTTTTGTTGCTCATTGATAATCTCAGATGTTAATACTTTATAAAGGGTTAGCAACTGTGTTAGTATATGATTTACAAACACATTCATCCTCAATGAATAACTTATTAATGCGGTTACTACTCATTAGTTCAGTATATTCCGTGAGCCCATCTAAAGTGAGGACTATCTATGCTTTATAAAGCATTTATAAAGGACACAGAAGCAAAGATATACAAAGTGTCAGTTTTATTGGTCCCAAACAATACAAGCTCTTTTAAATACACACTTTAAACAAATACAATCTATAAAATTTCAAGTAAACTTGACAAACATCTTCAAATAACAACAGTCTGTGATCGTATAAAATAGAAAAATAAAATACAAGCTCTTTTAAATACACACTTTGCAATCCTTAACATTTCAAGTAAACTGGTGAACTATCTCTTCAGGGCACACACACACCAGAAGTAAGTGGCTGCCTGATTCTGGGATTCCGCCAGTGCATTTCAATGGTGTGCCCTTGAAGTGCACAAAGTGCTTTACAGTAAAACAAATATACCGTTTTCAAATATTGCAAGATAACACTAGATAATTTTTGCAACCTGTTTGCCTCTACGATCAGCTGTCATCTCCCCAGCGTGATATGGCTGTCTCTCCGACTTCCGCATTTCAGAAAAATAAAAAAAAACCCGCGCGGTCTCGCTCTCCAGAACCGCGGAGGAGGCTGGGACTTGTAGGACTCTGGGACTCTGGGATTTTGGAGCATGCGCACTAGCATTTTTGACGGTAAGAGCATGCGCAGTAACAGCAGCGTCCTACACGTCCCAGAGTCCTACAAGTCCCAGCCTCCTCCGCGGTTCTGGAGAGCGAGACCGCGCGGGTTTTTTTTTTAATTTTTCTGAAATGCGGAAGTCGGAGAGAGAGCCATATCACGCTGGGGAGATGGCAGCTGATCGTAGAGGCAAACAGGTTGCAGAAATTATCTAGTGTTATCTTGCAATATTTGAAAACGGTATATTTGTTTTACTGTAAAGCACTTTGTGCACTTCAAGGGCACACCATTGAAATGCACTGGCGGAATCCCAGAATCAGGCAGCCACTTACCTCTGGTGTGTGTGTGTGCCCTGAAGAGATAGTTCACCAGTTTACTTGAAATGTTAAGGATTGCAAAGTGTGTATTTAAAAGAGCTTGTATTTTATTTTTCTATTTTATACGATCACAGACTGTTGTTATTTGAAGATGTTTGTCAAGTTTACTTGAAATTTTATAGATTGTATTTGTTTAAAGTGTGTATTTAAAAGAGCTTGTATTGTTTGGGACCAATAAAACTGACACTTTGTATATCTTTGCTTCTGTGTCCTTTATAAATGCTTTATAAAGCATAGATAGTCCTCACTTTAGATGGGCTCACGGAATATACTTAACTAATGAGTAGTAACCGCATTAATAAGTTATTCATTGAGGATGAATGTGTTTGTAAATCATATACTAACACAGTTGCTAACCCTTTATAAAGTATTAACATCTGAGGTTATCAATGAGCAACAAAACATTTTTAACCGGATTTATTAAGTGCTTAGTAATGCATAATAAATGCCATACAGATCATGAATTCATGATTAATTAAGCACGTATAACTAATTAGTTACAAATGATGAGTTAACGATGAATTAAGCACTTTACTAATGTTCAACTAATGCTTAATAATGTGTTGGTTGAACATTTAAAACTGTCTTTACTAATGCTTTGTAATGCATTACTAATGGTGAATTCATGATGAGTTCATGAGGATTTAAGGATTAACTAATGCTGAAATTATGCTTAACCAATGCTTAACTAATGCTTAATAGTGTATAGTTATTATAAAGTGCTACCGAAACTTTTGAGACAAAATGTCTGGATTTTATTAAAGAAATGTTGCACTGCAATAAAGAACATGAACGTTATATTTAAGTGTAACACTTTTCGTACCAGATCACAATAGAAAAAACTTCTCAATCTGTTAAAGCAGCACTTCAGAGCATTTTACTTTGGTCCACTTTAGCGGCCACCAAATGGCCTTTTCGGTGCGTTGGAGAGGCCATTCTCTCTGTTACAGCACCAAGCTCCACAGAACAGACTTGGAAGAGAACATTTGAAGGTTCAAAAGTTCTGCAGTGTTGCTTTAGCTATCCAGGAAAATAGGACCAGGGTGGATAAAACTGTACTTCACATATAGTATTGAAATGTTCTTGAAATTGCTGTGTCTTGAATGACTTGAATGAGACTGTGACTGAAATATTAACAATTTTTCCTTTTCTGTGTCTCTCTAGGGAAAGCAGTAAACTGCTGCTGTCGACTTTGCCAAAGTTGTTGTTTAGTTTAAAGATAAATAAAAATGACAAACTGCAAGGAGTTGTCACACCCCATATGTCCTGTTCCCAATTCGGAGGGGAAAATATCCGAATACATACACAATTACACACATGCATAGATGTCTCTGGTGCCCAGTGTTAAGATATTTTTTGGGTAGCACTTTATAATAACTATACACTATTAAGCATTAGTTAAGCATTGGTTAAGCATAATTTCAGCATTAGTTAATCCTTAAATCCTCATGAACTCAGCATGAATTCACCATTAGTAATGCATTACAAAGCATGAGTAAAGACAGTTTTAAATGTTCAACCAACACATTATTAAGCATTAGTTAAACATTAGTAAAGTGCTTAATTCATCGTTAACTCATCATTTGTAACTAATTAGTTATACGTGCATAATTAATCATGAATTCATGATCTGTATGACATTTATTATGCATTACTAAGCGCTTAATAAATCCGGTTAAAAATGTTTTGTTGCTCATTGATAACCTCAGATGTTAATACTTTATAAAGGGTTAGCAACTGTGTTAGTATATGATTTACAAACACATATTCATCCTCAATGAATAACTTATTAATGCGGTTACTACTCATTAGTTCAGTATATTCCGTGAGCCCATCTAAAGTGAGGACTATCTATGCTTTATAAAGCATTTATAAAGGACACAGAAGCAAAGATATACAAAGTGTCAGTTTTATTGGTCCCAAACAATACAAGCTCTTTTAAATACACACTTTAAACAAATACAATCTATAAAATTTCAAGTAAACTTGACAAACATCTTCAAATAACAACAGTCTGTGATCGTATAAAATAGAAAAATAAAATACAAGCTCTTTTAAATACACACTTTGCAATCCTTAACATTTCAAGTAAACTGGTGAACTATCTCTTCAGGGCACACACACCAGAGGTAAGTGGCTGCCTGATTCTGGGATTCCGCCAGTGCATTTCAATGGTGTGCCCTTGAAGTGCACAAAGTGCTTTACAGTAAAACAAATATACCGTTTTCAAATATTGCAAGATAACACTAGATAATTTTTGCAACCTGTTTGCCTCTACGATCAGCTGTCATCTCCCCAGCGTGATATGGCTGTCTCTCCGACTTCCGCATTTCAGAAAAATAAAAAAAAACCCGCGCGGTCTCGCTCTCCAGAACCGCGGAGGAGGCTGGGACTTGTAGGACTCTGGGACTCTGGGATTTTGGAGCATGCGCACTAGCATTTTTGACGGTAAGAGCATGCGCAGTAGCGTCCTACACGTCCCAGAGTCCTACAAGTCCCAGCCTCCTCCGCGGTTCTGGAGAGCGAGACCGCGCGGGTTTTTTTTTTTAATTTTTCTGAAATGCGGAAGTCGGAGAGACAGCCATATCACGCTGGGGAGATGGCAGCTGATCGTAGAGGCAAACAGGTTGCAGAAATTATCTAGTGTTATCTTGCAATATTTGAAAACGGTATATTTGTTTTACTGTAAAGCACTTTGTGCACTTCAAGGGCACACCATTGAAATGCACTGGCGGAATCCCAGAATCAGGCAGCCACTTACCTCTGGTGTGTGTGTGCCCTGAAGAGATAGTTCACCAGTTTACTTGAAATGTTAAGGATTGCAAAGTGTGTATTTAAAAGAGCTTGTATTTTATTTTTCTATTTTATACGATCACAGACTGTTGTTATTTGAAGATGTTTGTCAAGTTTACTTGAAATTTTATAGATTGTATTTGTTTAAAGTGTGTATTTAAAAGAGCTTGTATTGTTTGGGACCAATAAAACTGACACTTTGTATGTCTTTGCTTCTGTGTCCTTTATAAATGCTTTATAAAGCATAGATAGTCCTCACTTTAGATGGGCTCACGGAATATACTTAACTAATGAGTAGTAACCGCATTAATAAGTTATTCATTGAGGATGAATGTGTTTGTAAATCATATACTAACACAGTTGCTAACCCTTTATAAAGTATTAACATCTGAGATTATCAATGAGCAACAAAACATTTTTAACCGGATTTATTAAGTGCTTAGTAATGCATAATAAATGTCATACAGATCATGAATTCATGATTAATTATGCACGTATAACTAATTAGTTACAAATGATGAGTTAACGATGAATTAAGCACTTTACTAATGTTCAACTAATGCTTAATAATGTGTTGGTTGAACATTTAAAACTGTCTTTACTAATGCTTTGTAATGCATTACTAATGGTGAATTCATGATGAGTTCATGAGGATTTAAGGATTAACTAATGCTGAAATTATGCTTAACCAATGCTTAACTAATGCTTAATAGTGTATAGTTATTATAAAGTGCTACCATTTTTTGTTGCAGCAATACGTTTCAGTAAGTTTTAGTTTTCAGTTGGACCAGTCTTCTAATGGTTTGACATCCTAATGGGACCAGTACATTCCTAATGGTTTGACATCCTGATGGCACCAGTACATTCCTAATGGTTTGACATCCTGATGGCACCAGTACATTCCTAATGGTTTGACATCCTGATGGCACCAGTACATTCCTAATGGTTTGATATCCTGATGGCACCAGTAGGTTCCTAATGGTTTCTGATGGTTTTACATCCTGATGGGACCAGTAGGTTCCTAATGGTTTTACATCCTGATGGCACCAGTAGGTTCCTAATGGTTTCTTCTAATGGTGTTCCAATTCCCATTAGACCGGTAGAATCCTAATGGTTCCTGATGGTTTTACATCCTGATGGGACCAGTAGGTTCCTAATGGTTTTACATCCTGATGGCACCAGTACATTCCTAATGGTTTGACATCCTAATGGCACCAGTACATTCGGAATGGTTTGACATCCTGATGGCACCAGTACATTCGGAATGGTTTGACATCCTAATGGCACCAGTACATTCCTAATGGTTTGACATCCTGATGGCACCAGTACATTCCTAATGGTTTGACATCCTGATGGCACCAGTAGGTTCCTAATGGTTTCTTCGAATGGTGTTCCAATTCCCATTAGACCGGTAGAATCCTAATGGTTCCTGATGGTTTTACATCCTGATGGGACCAGTAGGTTCCTAATGGTTTGACATCCTGATGGCACCAGTAGGTTCCTAATGGTTTCTTCTAATGGTGTTCCAATTCCCATTAGACCGGTGGAATCCTAATGGTTCCTGATGGTTTTACATCCTGATGGCACCAGTAGGTTCCTACTGGTTTTACATCCTGATGGGACCATTAGGTTCCTAATGGTTTTACATCCTCATGGAACCGGTAGGTTCCTGATGGTTTTTTCTAATGGTGTTCCAATTCCCATTAGACCGGTAGAATCCTAATGGTTTTTCCGAATGGTATTCTACTAGATTTTTCAGCAGGGATCTGCAACGTCACCAACATGGTTTGATGCATGACACAAAGTGCCTCCAAAGTAACAAGTTCCAAATTGCTCCCAAAGACACATGTTGGCTCTGATGCATGACACAAAGTGCCTCCAAAGTCACAAGTTACAAAGTGCTCCCAAAGACACATGGTGGCTCTGATGCATGACACAATTTGCCTCCAAAGTCCACATTACATTGTGATTCATGAAACAAAGTGCCTTCAAAGTCATGCGTACAATGTGATGCATGACACATCGTGCCTCCAAAGTCACCTGGACTTTATGATTCAGAACGCAACGTATCTGAAACGTCACCAACATGGTCTGATGAATGAAAAAAAGTGACTCCAAAGTCACAAGACACAAAGTGCTCCCAAAGACACCTGGTGGCACCGATGCATGACACAAAGTGCCTCCAAAGTCAGCTATACATCCAGATGCATGGCACAACGTGCCAGTAAAGTCACCCATACCTTCTGATGCATGACACAAAGTGCCTCCAAAGTCACTTATACTTTCTTAAACCTGACACAAAGGGCCCCCAAAGTCACATGGAGGGTGTGGTGCATCACGCAACGTGCCTGCAACATCACCATCATGTTCTGATGCATGAAACAAAGTGCCTCCAAAGTCACCATTACATTGTGATGCCTGACACAAATTGCCTCCAAAGTCACCAATACATTTTGATGCATGACACAAAGTGCCTTCAAACTCATGCGTACAATGTGATGCATGACACCCCTAAAGAAAGAAGGGAAACATGTGACAACAAGTTATGTGTAACTGCTATGGGTTTATTAAAACTTAAAGCTCACATCGCTTTTAACGGCGTTTGTAAACACAACAGACCCAGCTGCACCATTCAAATGTTTGAAATAAAACTGCAACTTGATGCACATATTTAAATTAAACTAAATAATCCCTGTGTATAAACAGAAAAGTCACATTATACCTCAAAGGCATTGTAAGGCTGCAATAAATAATTTTATGAATTAACATAAAATAATAGCATCTCCACTAGAACAATGTAGGTAGTACTCAGTAAGTTACACATGGCTTCTTAAGACACACAATCAAAACAATAAAAGTCCAGGCTATACACCTGATTTGTTGCACCAAAACAAAAACAGAAAAACAAGGGTAAACAGTGATAGCACAATCTAGTGTCTTTCTTCTTTTGCATGCAGCCGCTGATGTTGTACTGTATGTAAAACACAGTGAACAATTATTTTATTGACACGTGTACAACACTGATGGAATATAAATATATCTGGCGATTAAACCCTGTCCTAATGTTCTCATGCGAGTGAAGCTGAGAGCAGCGTAGGATCTCCCCTGATGCCATTTAGACACCGGTGGATGAGAAGAAGAGAGACCTGTCACCTAATCATATTTAACACGAAAACATGTCCACAGTTCGCTACTTAATCACATTTAACCTGAAAAACAGTAGAAAACAACAACAAAAAACAGTAAACGTACAACAGAAAAGCCGTCAAGTGGCCACAGAGTGAAACGTAAGGCGCACGCGTTCACGCGAAAATACTAAAACAATCCACATTTTCCACCACACAAGGTGGTTGCTCATCCAGAAAAATGAGCTCGACAATTTTCTGTTATATTTTGGCGTTGGAGCGAGTTTTGTACTCTTCTGTAGTGCTTCCTGCAACAATGGTTGCCGCAGTTCATGGACATGTGTTTACTCGCCTGTAAAAAGTCTCCGTACTGCTTTCCATGATGCTTCTGCAGATGCTTTATTAAGTTTGTTGTGTTAAAATGTCCGGTTTTGCTGCCACCCCTTGAGACACTCATTTTGCAAACATTGCACTCAGCCATTTTACTTTTCTCCTCCGTTCGCATATAGTAATTCCACACAGCAGACATGACCACATCTCTCCAGGCTTCTGTTCACTCTCTGCTCACATGACAAAAACACGGGCACATGGCAACCATGGCAACAGCTCGTCTGTGTTACGGCATGTCGTGAAAAATGAAGATGAGGATATGAGATAGATTGGGCTGATGGATCGGATCGAATGAGTTCTAATATAAAACTCCGATGCTCGATCCAGTCATTTTGGCCTGGATCGAACTCGATATCGATCCAGCGGATCGGATCGAACCATCCCTATTCAAAATTACAATAAAATGGCCCCTGCCTACTTGAACTCTATCATTTGTTATGACTGTTTTGGTTTGTTTTTGTGGCTTTTTTCTCACATGTCCAAAAGAAAAACATTTATTCAGTTCTACACTCCCTCCTGCTCACTACGCTCACTCAACAAAAGACACCTGCTAGAACCACCAGAGCCAGTGGATAGCTAGACTTCTTCTGTGGCTCCCTGGTGGTAGAACAAATTGCCATCTGCAGCATCCTCTATATTTAGGAAAAGCCTAAAATCCCAGCTCTTCACTCAACACCTTTGCACTTGACAAACTGCAAGAAGAGAAAAATATATGACCTCCTACATTGCCTGTATGCACCACTGTCCTAGTATCACATGTGAACTTGTTTTATGGCACTTATCCAGGGTGTTTTGTTCTGACTGCTTGTGTTGGATCTACTCTTAGATGTGTGTCACTTTGGATAAAAGCTGAATGAAACTGTAAAATCTCCAGATCTCTGATCACTCAATGTCACAAGTTGCCTAGGACTTTTCTGGCACGTGCTAAAGTGTAAGCATTTGTCATGATTGGACAGATTAGCTATAGAGACCAAAAGTGTTGTTAGTGCCACGCTTTAAACATGTTTATTTCTGCTGTAAAGTTGGACATTTTAACATGGAGGTCATCTGCGCTTAGTCTGCTATGGTCCTAATGCCTCTCCACATACTTTGTGGGTTGTTATTAGCAAAATGCTCCTCAGTGCGCTGTTTGTAGCCTACCTGCATTTTGCCAACTGAATGTTCTTTTTCAGTTCTTTCTGGGCCCTGCTGTAGGCCAGTTTGTCACCTGACCTGTAGGCAGCGTCATGGGTTTTAGTAGGGGCTTCACTGTGCTATCCAGCCATGGTTTTTGGTTTGGGAAAACCTTGATGGTCTCTGTGGGCAGGACAGCACCAGAACTTCAAATACGACAATTTAACTTCACACAAACTACAATGATTGTTTTTTCTTCTTAAAAAACTGTTTTCACTGTAGGGCTACTCAGTGGAGTAGTGGTTAGCACTTTTGCCTTGCAACAAGAAGATCTCTGGTTCGAATCCCGGAGTGGGCCTGGGATCTTTCTGCATGGAGTTTGCATGTTCTCCCTGAGCATTTGTGGGTTTTCTCCGGGTACTCCCGCTTCCTCCCACAGTCCAAAAACATGCTGAGGTTAATTGAGTACTCTAAATTGCCTGTAGGTGTGAATGTGAGTGTGATTGTTTGTCTGTATATGTAGCCCTGTGACAGACTGGTGACCTGTCCAGGGTGTCCCCTGCCTTCGCCCGAGTCAGCTGGGATAGACTCCAGCACCCCCCATGACCCTAGTGAGGATAAAGCGGTGTATAGAGAATGGATGGATGTTTTCACTGTAGCCGTTTAACAAAACATTTGCTGTTGTTTTACAGATGTTGTTTTGTTAAATAGATATTTTACAATACTACAAATGTAAAGTTACTCCTTTTGAAACCGTTTTTAAATACAATTGACTATTTTACAGATGTTTGCAGTTATTCCCAGATTTTACAGTTTTGAAAGTTGCATTATTCCACCTTTTCCAACATATTTCTTGCTGCCCGATTATCAGATTTGTTTGTTTTTGTGTGTTGTCTTTTTCCGCTTCCTCTAATCTGGTACAGATTTGACAAATAGCTTTCTCTTGCATTTTCAGAAATCAAATATACTTCAGTGTAACTCCATGTGTTTAGTTGTATCTCCTGTCCTGCCTCTCCAGTTATGTCTTCACTTTAGATTCTTACTCAGTGTCTTAGCTCCATGCATTTAGTGTGTCCCTTGTCTCCCTTGAAGCTTTATGTTTTTGAAGCCCTGTTTTGCTAATTTAGTCTTGAGTTCAGTTTGCTTTGTTGCTCATTCTCAAGGACTGTGTTTACCACTTTCAGTCTTTTCATACAACCTGTTCTGTGTCTCCCAGTATTTCACATCAACCTCTATGATGAATTATGATTTCTTTCAGCCCTTTGACAATGCATTTTAGCATGTGTCATTATGTAAATCCACATGCATGGTGAATGTATGTGAACACATGGTTTGAAAATGCAGTTATTTTTTCCACAATGCTGAAAGCAGAAAGATCTTAATTTGACAGTGAATGTGTCCGAGTAGAGACAAAAGCTTGTCACTGCCTTAATGTGTTGAACTTTATCAGGAAAGCCCAAGTGTTCATTAGAACGATTTTTTTTTTTTTTTTTTTAAACACAATCTTAATGTTCAACGTAACCACAGTATCAGATCCAAACTAGACCAGAGAGAGGACAAAAAAATATAAAATAAATGAATCAGATTTGTTTGCTAAATAAATGCATTTGTCCTGAAGCAGCTCAGATTTCTGTTCAGTCCAAGGTACCTTCTTTAGATGGCATTCCTAGTTAAAGCTGCTCTGTATCCTAATACGTTTCTGTTTTACAATGATCTTGTCAGAATTGAGAATGTTTGCTCTGTGCTGTCTGTAATGCATTCTTTGCAATCAATGCAAGTTTAATGGATGCTTTGTAAGCTGTTCTAAAGACAATAAATAAAGCCTTTTGATGTGATGTTGTGATAAATAGTTCAGATTATTCAATGAGTATCATATTTGATATGACTTCAAGTTCAGGACAAAAGACATTAATGGCTTTCTTCTGCTGATCACATTTATTATCATAGCATGAATCACTTTGTAGATTTGCAGAGTAAAACATGAGATGGCACAAATTGTATCAACATTGTTGTTTCTTCTACATCTACACAAGGCTATGTGGTTCAGTGAAGAAAAAGATTTGCTGATGACTCAAATGTCATTTCCTTCAACACAGCATCAAAATTATTTGTACAAGTTGTCATGAAAATGAAGGTTTATGAAATGATTTGTCCTCATCTTGAAGGTTTATCTGTTAAAGAAAAACTGGACGAGATGCACAAACAAAAGGTCGGTTGTCCAAACAAGGCCGGTCATTCCATTTAAATTCTGTGCCAAAGTTGGTGTGTACACAGTCTTCCTGTCCTCCAAGATTATTTGGCTCTCCTGTGCCCCAAAAGACAAAGTTGACTTTGGACCCATCAGACCACATCCACGCTCCGTCTTTATGGACCTCACTGAGTCCAATCCAGGTCCATTTCTGTGCAGGATCAAAGGTCTTTATCAGGGAATTGACAAAATTCTGTTCATCAGCACTGTGGATAGACACCAGGTTGGCTCCCTCTGACACACAGTGGAACTCTGCATCAGCCCAGGTCATAGGTGCAGCGATGTATTTGTAGAAGCGACCGTTGAACCTGGACCAGAATGTGGAACAGTCGTCTTGGTGAAGCATCACTTCATGGCCATCTGGAGGAGTCACAGCACCCAGAGCCAGACCGAACAAGAGGAGCAAGATCATGTTGCAGTTTGACAGTGTTGATGGTGTGCCTGAGTTCATCTGCACGGTTGGATGTTTCCAAGAATCCTGCAGAGATAAGCAACAGGTCAACCCTGATCTTTGTTACGTTCTGTCTCCCTACCCTCTACAAAATGGTTCCTCTCAAAATGCTATGGGTCAGCTTACCTTCACAGACTCATGCTCTGTGTTGGTCAGCCCACCGTATGCCAGAATACCAATAAACACCACACTACAGGAAACTTTAAAGGACTAAGAGTGACATTTCTTCAACACAGGATGCTTGCTTTGATTTGATCAAGAGGGTGTTCACTGTTGGTGTGACATTTCTTAATCTATCAAGAAGTTTTTAAAAATATTCTTTTCAAACAAATAGGGACCATTCACACTAGGGGGAACAAACAAAAAGTCTAATCAGATGAGGTTTACTGGAAACAATTTACTAAATGAGCAGGGATGAAATTGAACTATACATCTCTCCATTCTCTATATACCACTTTATCCTCACTAGGATCGCAGGGGGTGCTTGAGTCTATCCCAGCTGACTTGGGTGAAGGCAGGGGACACCCTGGACAGGTCGCCAGTCTGTCACAGGGCTACATATACAGACACATAATCACACTCACATTCATACCTAAGGGGAATTTAGAGTAATCAATTAACCTCAGTATATTTTTGGACTGTGGGAGGAAGCCGGAGTACCAGGAGAAAACCCACGCATGCACAGGGAGAACATGTAAAACTCCATGCAGAAAGATCCCAGGCCCACCCTGGGATTTGAACCAGGGATCTTCTTGCTGCAAGGCAAAAGTGTTAACCACTACTCCACTGTGCAGCCCTGAACTATACATAATCACACAAAATAGTAAATGCTTAAATCAAATACAAAGACAACAATTCTCAAACAACTAATTCGATCCTAAACAATCTAAATCTTTCAATCACGCAGTTAAAATTAA
>NC_067115.1:43366087-43390606 GCF_021347895.1 Acanthochromis polyacanthus
CGTTTAAATGTCGACGGACCGGAGCTCAGTTCTGGAAGAGTTCTGAGAAGTTCTTGTGTTTCAGGCTTCAATATTTCCAGAAATAAACTCCAACAGCCATGAGATGTGGTGAGAATACAATAGTTTAAATCAGATCAGAAGGACTGAATGGATCCACTAAACCTCAAATTACAAGTCATCTGCCATGAAAATGGTTTAAAAAAAAAGTGTCAAATGTTCAATCCAGGCTGGTCTAGTGTCCCCATAAAGTTCCTGTAAGGGTATATCTATGGATGAATCCATATTTCGACTAAAAGCCAGCCTTTGGTCCACATTTCTCCAACTGTTGAGGCTCTAACATCAGTAGAATCTGATGGGTTAAAGTTTAATCAGTCAGTTTTTGCTATTTTGAGTTGAAACTTTCAAACTTTTGCCAGAACATTTTACAGAACTTACTGTAGTTTTGGGTCCTAAATGACAAAAAAAAAAAAAAAAAAGAAAGAAATCAACGTGTTTCCTGGTTTCTGTGTGGTTGTTTCCATTATTTCCTATAAATGATTTTCTTCCTGCAGAACCCTGAGCTCGTCCATCTCACTGGCTGAAAGGCCTCTGCCCTCCTTCCCTTCCTTCAGCTCGGTGGGAGAATGGCTGGACGCCGTGGATATGGGCCGCTACAAGGACAACTTCACGGCTGCAGGATACTGTTACCTGGAGTCTGTAGCTCGAATGACTGTACAGTAAGTTTACGTTTACTGTGGTAAAGCAGGAAACAGCTGAAGAGAAAACTACGCAAACATCTATTTTCACCTCTGCTTTAGATGCTGAAAGTACATTTTGCACAAAACAACACATACATTTACTTAAATAGCATTTTTAATGCAGAATTTGTATTTGTACTGGAGTACTTTTACCCAGCTAAAGTATCTTAGTACTTCTTGTGCTGCAGATAATGTAGTAGAGAATCAAAGTGCAGTTCACTGGATTCTGCTAGCTTTAATTTATCCAAGTGGATGTTTTCCTTTTATTATTAAACCAAAACATGAATTTATCACTAATTACATCATCAGAATGTTAACCAGCCACAATTATTCATCAATATAGTTATCAGTTTAAAAGGAGGAAATACTCCCAGCAGAGTGGAAGTTATCACTTGATATTAATACTTGAGGCAAAAGCATCATTCCATATAAAAAATCTACCAATCTGAGGACAGATGGAAAATATCCTTGAAGATAAACTAAAAAATCAGTGAAACACAGAGTCAGCATGAGAAATATAGGAGTCATAGTACCACTAATCAGGAGGTCTAGAAGGAGTCATAGTTCCAATAATCAGGAGGTCTAGAAGGAGTCATAGTACCACTAATCAGGAGGTCTAGAGAGGAGTCATAGTTCCAATAATCAGGAGGTGTAGAAGGAGTCATAGTACCACTGATCAGGAGGTATAGAAGGAGTCATAGTACCACTGATCAGGAGGTATAGAAGGAGTCATAGTACCACTGATCAGGAGGTCTATAGAAGGAGTCATAGTACCACTATCAGGAGGTCTAGAAGGAGTCATAGTACCACTGATCAGGAGGTATAGAAGGAGTCATAGTACCACTGATCAGGAGGTATAGAAGGAGTCATAGTACCACTGATCAGGAGGTATAGAAGGAGTCATAGTACCACTAATCAGGAGGTCTAGAAGGAGTCATAGTACCACTGATCAGGAGGTATAGAAGGAGTCATAGTACCACTAATCAGGAGGTATAGAAGGAGTCATAGTACCACTGATCAGGAGGTATAGAAGGAGTCATAGTACCACTAATCAGGAGGTCTAGAAGGAGTCATAGTACGACTAATCAGGAGGTCTAGAAGGAGTCACAGTACCTAATCAGGAGGTATAGAAGGAGTCATAGTACCACTAATCAGGAGGTCTAGAAGGAGTCATAGTACGACTAATCAGGAGGTCTAGAAGGAGTCATAGTACCACTGATCAGGAGGTATAGAAGGAGTCATAGTACCACTAATCAGGAGGCTAGAAGGAGTCACAGTACCACTAATCAGGAGGTATAGAAGGAGTCATAGTACCACTGATCAGGAGGTATAGAAGGAGTCATAGTACCACTGATCAGGAGGTATAGAAGGAGTCATAGTACCACTGATCAGGAGGTCTAGAAGGTCATAGTACCACTAATCAGGAGGTCTAGAAGGAGTCATAGTTCCAATAATCAGGAGGTATAGAAGGAGTCATAGTACCACTGATCAGGAGGTATAGAAGGAGTCATAGTACCACTGATCAGGAGGTCTAGAAGGAGTCATAGTACCACTAATCAGGAGGTCTAGAAGGAGTCATAGTACCACTGATCAGGAGGTATAGAAGGAGTCATAGTACCACTGATCAGGAGGTATAGAAGGAGTCATAGTACTGATCAGGAGGTCTAGAAGGAGTCATAGTACCACTAATCAGGAGGTCTAGAAGGAGTCATAGTTCCAATAATCAGGAGGTATAGAAGGAGTCATAGTACCACTGATCAGGAGGTCTAGAAGGAGTCATAGTTCCAATAATCAGGAGGTCTAGAAGGAGTCACAGTACACTAATCAGGAGGTATAGAAGGAGTAATAGTACCACTAATCAGGAGGTACAGGAGGAGTCACAGTAACACTAATCAGAGCTGTCATCTGATCTTGGTTCCTGTTCTTGTGTCCACAGAGATGTTCTGAGTCTGGGCATCACCTCTCTGGACCACCAGAAGCTGATCTTGGCCGCCATCCAGACGTTGCGAGCGCAGGTCATCCAGATGCACGGCCGCGGCGTGCAGGTCTGAGCCCCGCTGCTGCGGCTTCAGAACCGACGTGTGCAGGAGGATGACGGGTGGAGATGGGAAGATCTTCCAGACTGAAAGAGAGTCCATCTTTCAGCCGACTGCACTCCTATTCACTCCTCACGCCTTCCTCCACTCCTTCCTTTTCCATGGCGGCAGCGGCGGCGTGGGAAGCAGAGAATTGATGTCATGCGACTCTTAATGCGACCTCTTTCTGCACTGTGAACTTCAGCGACTGTGTCGGCCGCTTCTGGAAGACGAACGAGATGTTTCCTCTACTTGGAGACCTGTTTTTGGGTGGAATTTCCCTTTACAGCAACTAAATAAACACAATATATTGGCAACGACAGGAACTTCTCTCACCGGCCTTCAAATCGAACATCTCCTCCAGGAACTGCTCCACCAGAGTCCATCGTCTCTCTGAGGAACATTTATGGGTTTCTTGGAGGAATGTGAGCTGTGAGGACGGAGCTGTCGGATTTATTTAAAGATGCTCCTGGTGGATAAAACTGCTCTTTCAGGAATATCAACCTGCTTTTCCCCCTTTTCTGGGGCAACAAACGGATAATTGTAAAGCAAAAAGGGTTGATTTTGATTGTTTTGCTCCTCGTCATGTTTTTTTTTATTCCTTTATGCTTTGTGTTTGTTTTTTCACCACAATCCTCCGGTTTTATGGCTCTGTGTAGATGTCGGACCACCTCTGGAAGATAGTCCGTTTAAATATTTATCCATATTTATTTCTGTTTACAGACGAACTCCGCAGATGAAGTGGAGGTCAGGAAGGTTTATTAACTATTAAATGTGAAGCATTTTGTTGATTATGAGCTGTGAGTTTCTACCTGAACAGATTAGTTTGTTTGTTTTTTTAGAGAATTTTTAAACCGGTCGGCACACAGTATCTGTGTATTTTTGAACACACTGGATTCATTTTTCTTTGATCATTGTGAACATTTATGGCTTTGGAGTTTGTTTGGTACTTTTTTGTTTATGTTGTTCCATTTGGAGTTGCTGGGTAATCTGTGGTTCTCCCAGAATTCTCTCTGTACATGCGATCAGAATCCACTTTTTCTGTCATCATATTTCCCCCCAGGAAGAAGCTGCAGACTTTCACAATAATTTCTGGACTGTATGTTTTTTTTTCCCCCTCTGTAAACGTTCTGTCAAATGAAATAAACTGATTCTGGGTGTTTCCACGCACACGTTAACATATCCGATGGTCACATGAACCAAACTGGACCTCGACAACCACTTTGAATGAAACCCTGCTCTGTCTGTCGCTGTGACCGTTTTCATGTTTAATACTGTAATATGTATTTGAAAATGCTAAATCTATTTTTATAATTTGTTTGGAGAACAACGTGTTGAATATAATATCTGCTCACTGTGTAAGGGTTTTATTTGTTTGAATATGGGGGCCACGGCCGAGAAACTCTGGTGGTTTGGAATAGAAAAAGTTTAATTGTCTTTTGTTAGTTTTTGATGATTTTTACCCATAAGAAGAAAAATCTGAAATCTGATGGCTGTTGCAATATTAAATGTATTAAAAAAACTCCAATACATCCAAGTGGTTTTTCTGATTCTCTTCTTTTTCTGAATTTAAAATTGAAAATATACAAGTAGACATACAACCTATCCACCTAAAGAGCTTTTTAGACAGTATAAATATTCTAATGTACGTCAGCAGATTGTTATTTTTTAAACAGACGTTTGGTAAGGGTACTTTGGCATTGGTTCTTTAAAGCAAGAGGTCCTAATTTTTTTACATAAAAATTAAGAGGAATGTTCAAAAAATCTCTATTTTGGAAGTACGTCGGAAAATCAAAAAAAGAAGCGAAGATTTTTTTTCTTTAAAAAAACTGTTTATTTTTAGCCGTTTTAGCCATCATTTTGTAGGACAAAGTGATTTGGATGAAAATCTAAATTTTCACTCATTTTTTGCTGACATGATACATTCAGGGACTATAGGAAAGTTGAAAATTATCATATTTTTATGTTTTTATATATATTAAAAAATGTACCAGGACAAAGGTTGCAATTTTGGTGAGTTAGTTTTATTTAATGACTTTTCATCCTTGAAAAATTCACAGTGGTGCTCAGAAGTGTAGATTTTTTTGTCTTGAAGGATGAATAGGAAAAATGTGCTGAATGAGAATGTGAAAAGTAACTGAAGTCGAAGAAAAGCTGAATTAAATGAAATACTGGAGTTAAACCTGCTGCTGGGGTTTTTTCTGTTGCTGTTCATATAAAAACAGATTCATGTCTGGCTTTCAGGTAGATTCTGCATTCTGTAAAACACCATTTGCATCAGACTCTACCTCAGCCTCATTTACGAAGAATAACATCCAGATCTGATTGAAGATTTGCTCTGGGGCCGTGAGAAGCCTGACAAAGCAGCAGTAACTCAGAATCCTCGCTGGAGCTACTGTTGTTGCACACCAAGACTTCACGCTATGTCATTTTTATGGTGTGCAGGGAATAGGGAGCAGATAGCAGCTGATTATAGCGGCTGTTCGCTTCATTTAGCTCCAGTGCAGCCGCTCTAGATTCCCAGGACCGCGCGGAGACGTCTGTCACCGTATTCACCAATTTAATTATTTAGTTTTACAGGACATTCCCTTTCATTTTGGTTACTGAGCTCGTCTTCTCAAACAGAGACTGTACGTGTGCATGCACCCAGAAATATTTTGATCCATAAAATGTCAGGAAAAGGGTGAAAGTTTGTATTGAATGTTTGTTTGTCCAAAGGATATTCATTTAGTATCACAGAGGAGGAAAGAAACCAGAAAAATAATCACATTTCAGAAGCTAGAACCTGAGAATTTGCATTTTTTTTCTTACTCAGTTTGATCAGCTGGTTGTCCAAATAATGATTACCACTTTAATAAATGACAGTTAATCAATTTTATTAGAAAATCACTAAAATTTTTTAGTGTTTTAAATAAAGCTTTCACCCACCAAAAAAAAAAAAAAAAAGAGAAAGAAATCACTAAAGTTTTAGCTTTTATTCTGGTAAGAATTTCGAAAAACACATAGAATTGATAGATATTTCACATTTCTACTAGTCCTGAATGCATCATGTGACATTGTGAGGGAGCTGAAAGCATCCCCCTCTCTAAGGTGAAAGTATTCAGGCATACTGACAGATGGACAACAGACTGATACAAGTTTACTTATTGTTGTTGTGTTGGGAAACCTGTTCACCGCTCTCTCTCTTCAGCTTGACTTCAGGACGTGTTTCATGGAGTGAACGCATGAGGATGCCAGCAGGTGTGACTTACCTGATTAGAGGAGGGAGGGGTTATATAGGGATTTTTGTTAAGTTGGATCTTTGTTTAGTATTTCTTTGGTTTATTGTGTTTCATTTCGTTTGTATCAGACTGGTTAATTGCATTCTGTATTTTAAGTGTAAAGGATGTTAAATTATAGAGATGTGTGTTTTTTAAATAAAAGTGTGGGCAGGTCCACTGAGGTGGGAGGAGAGTAGAAGAGCCAGGTGAGCGATCAGTGTGAGAAGGAGGGTGTCAGGCTGAAGCTCTGTTGCTGAATCTGCCATCATCCACTGCACCTGGTGACTCCTTTGTCCTGCTGTTTGTTTGGTGAGCTGGAATTTGTAGATGAATGTCTTGTGTCATCTTACTGGAGCTCTGGAACAAACTCCTTTGCTGTTCTTCTGCTTTCTATTGTACCATCATGCTTTCTCCTGTCATGCCGTTTGGTTGATCCAGTTTGCAGAGTTTATCACCACCAAAACCCCACAGACATACAGGCGGAAATTACTTTTTTGAAAAATGTCAATCAAAAGTCTCGTTTTGTCCAAATATGTTCAATTTAATCTCACAGCGGAGGAAAAAACACAGAATATTCACACTAAGAAGATGAAATGAGAGAATTTTATCTTTTCTTTCAGTTGATCAACTGATTATCAAAATAGTTGGTTATTTATTAGCTGATCAGTTTTCTTCACAATGATTTAGCAAAATTAGACACATTATTCTGGTAAGAATGGAAAAAAATGACAGATTTTCAACTTCAACAGCCCCTGAATGTGTCGTCTGATAGACAGCCTGAAATGAGCTTAAAATTTCAATATTTCATCCAAATGACTCCAAAAATTCCACAAAAACTGTTTTCATTAATCAGATTGATAAGACAAAATTATTCAAAAATGAAAAATTATTAAACAACAAATCAGCTTTTTTTCTGGTAAGAAACTAAAACAGAAATAACTGACAGATTTTCAAATTTCCTATGGCCTCTAAATGCCACGCAAACGTGCTTAAAATACTGGGATTAGACAGATTTTAAAAACTAAACAGTTTTCACTAATAAGATCTTTAAAATAGACCACTCTTCACTGCAACTATGAAGATATTATTTTTTAAATCATGAAATAGATTTATTGCCACAAAACCCTGCAAATTCTAATGCACACTTTCTTCCAGCATTGAAGACTTGGTCCTTTTAGTCCTTAGTCTTTTTCTCTGTTTTGTATCATCAATCTAATATGTGGTTTTTGACCCAACTGATCTGATAAAAAGAGATGTTCAGAAGAAGGAATCCTAAAATATTAATAATAATGGTTGGTAATTTGCCGGTTGCAGCATTTTAAATGTGAGGATTAGCTCCTGATCTGGGTTTAATATAATTATTAAAGGAATACTTTTGGGTTTAGTGCTGCGTGCTCGAGCAAAATGAGCCGTTTGAACGTTTGCTTTGGGAGGAAATGCAGTAAAATGAAGGAGGCGTTGGGAGAGCACCTCGGTAGGGGCTTCAGGGATTCCCGGCCGTGTGAAGATTAAAGAACGAGCCGAGTCGTCCACCTCTAAGCCGGTGTGAAGGGGAACTTCCCTTGGCACAAGAGTTCTGCTCCAACCGAAGCGTTGCCGTGGCTCGAAAATCGGCTTTGAGAAATTAATCCGTGCATTATGGAGGGAGCCGAGTAAATAAACGAGGACCTGAGAGGTGGAAGACAAAGGTCCTCTGGAGGAATCGGGCCTCTGAGGAGGAAACAGGAGGGTGAAGGAAGGACCGGAGCAGAAAACACTCTTAAAGCCTCTCATATGTCCAGCTTAAGGCCGCCTTTGTCTTTCACTCCAGTGGCAAAGAGTCATTGTCTGTAAATCCGTCGCTGTTTCTGTGCAGCCAGAAGAGCGAGATAGAGAAATCAGAAGTTCCACTGAGCCCAGATTAAACTCTGAGTGACCGGACGATGACTTCACTTGGCAGAGTTTCCATCTTCCCCCTCTCTCTGACACTTTAAACTCCCACAGAAGTGCACTTTTAGATTTTCTTCCTGTCTGCTCACAGCTTCATCATAAGTCTTGCAACCGTCACCGCTCTGCAGCCTTCCTGCACAGAAACACTGAGATTCAAGACATGAATTAACCAGATGACACCTAAAATAGAACATGACATGATCACTAATGCTTCTTAAACATGTTTAAAAAAAAGACAAAATGACTCAGATTGCAACAGAAATAGCACATTAAATAATAATGCATTTTCCAAGTATAATAGCAAGTAAAAAATGAGCAGAATGATCCAGGTTACACCTGAAATGACATATTATTGTTAATAATCATTATTAATAAATGTTAAATCCACTTCATACCTGTCCCAGGGCCTCCTAGAAGTTATAATAATGTTACAGTCACATCTTAGGCTGTAAGCTGTGGCAGGACTCTGTCCTCCCTTGGCCTTGCTTTCTCTCCCTTACAGGTGTGTGTGGCACTGATGTGAGTTCCAGGTGTTCCTCATCTGTAATCAGTGGTTTATGGGCAGGTGGGGGTCAGCTAATCAGCTGCTGTGGCGTCCTATACAGACAGCGCTCAGTCGTGGTTTGATGCCAGACCGTCTTCGTCCAACAGTTAGTGCTGTGAGCCGAACTGTATGTGCCACGTTATTTTGTGTTCCACCAGTAATTCTGTTTTCCTGTGTTTAGTGAAGACCTCTGTCTGCCGTGGTTTCCTGATTCCTCCAGTTCTCTGGTTTGCCATCTGGTCCTCTGGCTCCCTCATGGATTCTGTGGGATTGTGGAAATTCCTGTCATCAGTTGCCACCAGGATAACATCGTCTTCGCCATCTGGAGTGTCCGGTTCCATTGGTTTCAACAGTTCCCTCCTCTCCTCCTGCCTCGTTCCAAACGCCATACTTGCCATCTTCGTGCTCGTCAGCTGGAAGGAGGCTCTCCGTGAAGAACGAAGAGGAGACGGGTTCCCCCATGGACAGTCCCCCCTCCCTCTGCTAGGTTCAGTAAGGTTCTCCAGCCCTAGAGGGTTAGGGTTATTGATGGCTGGTGGATCCTATACAGGGTATGTCACCTCTCCTCTTTTGGGTTAGTTAGGTTAGAGTTTTGTATGGCTTTCAGTGCAGGCTTACTGGTCGTTTTGAGTTTCGTTAGTTCAGGTTTCCTTAGTTGTTTTCCTACCTTGGTGATACCAATGGTGGGTTAACCGTAGTTTAAGTTTTGTGTTGGTTATTACCCTCCTATCTTCTGGAGGTGTCGACCTACAGGGTGCTGGTGGAAAATGGACAACTGTTGGTCGAAGAAGGAGGGAGGACGGTGTGTTTGTAGGAAGAGAAGAGGAACACCAAGAGTCTAGGACTGAGAGTAGCAGTGACGTGCAGTCAGAGGAGGTAGGTGAGGCATGGCCTCACCTGTCATCATGACAAAAAAAGAGTGTACATAAAATAAATATATTTTCCACTGATCTGTGTTAAAAATGCATTTGCAGTATGACTACACATTTCTGACATTTTTACTGAGTAAAAATTGCCCAATTTGAGTTTTTCCGATCAAATCCAGGGCAGAAACCCCGGGTGAGGTGAACTGTGCCTCACGTCCGACTGCATGATCCAATACAAACTGGGTTGCATGACACGTGCCCATTTCTGTTCCTCAGCATATCGCCAATATGAACTTTACAGAAATATTCGTTATACACCATGACTTTCTGCAGTCTGTGTAATGTCTTTTATGCATGTGTGAGAGAACTATTCCTGCTGATCGCACAAAAAAAGTGCAGAAAAAAGTGAGCATGTGAGGCACTCAGTACTCTGCCTCAACTCGAGGGGGCGTACGCAAGCTGGCAGGTGCTTTCTCTCTGTAGTGCTGGCTTTCAACAGAGGAAATCCAAAGTCAGCGTCAAGCTACAGCCAGTAGGTCTGCACACATCTCTGTACTTTAATTTGTTTACAGTATGTATGAATTGCTTAAGGGCTGCACAGTGCTATAGTGGTTAGCACTTTGGCCATGTACCAAAAAGATCCCTGGTTCAAATCCCGGCCTGGGCCTGGGATCTTTCTGCATGGAGTTTGCATGTTCTCCCTGTGTATGCGTGGGTTTTCTCCGGGTACTCCGGCTTCCTCCCACAGTCCAAAAATATGCTGAGGTTAATTGGTTACTCTAAATCAGGGGTTGGCAACCCGCGGCTCCGGAGCCGCATGCGGCTCTTTCAGCCCTCTGTTGTGGCTCTCTGTAACTTTGGAAAATAAATTGTTCTGCCTTTCAGGCGTGTTTCAATGCATTTTAATATAGTTTTATTGTGAAATTACCGCTCTTATTTTGCCGTATCACTCCACCGGATGTGTTGCTGGGGTTTTCCCCTGTGACATGAGAGCGCAAATTGATGCAGAGAAACAACACGGAGCTTCCGATTCCCACACGTTTCGTGCCTTTTTTTGTTTTACTCCTGGAGAAGCAACGCCTGTAGTTTCACATCGTTTTGTACTCAAGAATGGCAAGCCTGTGTATTAAAGCTCAACTCCAAGAAAGACACATCTTTTCTTTGAGTCAGAAGTACTCATGATAGGATAATACACGTTACTCGCAAGAACACCGCTCAATGTCCAGGCAGCAGGTCAGAGAGTCAGAGGAGTGTCCTCTTGGAAAATAGGGCAGCGACTTACCGGAGAAAAGTTATTAGCTTAAGATAAATACATTCTACAAGTTAAATAGGCATTCGCAAAATATTGATTTCCTGCTAACATTATGTAACATATGAGGTCCAGGAGCAAAAATGACATTAGCCAAGTAAGATAAATATTAGTGGAAGGACACAATTTTAAAAAATGAATCTTATCTAATTAAAGGCTTTGTAATTAATTAATCACGACTGATTAACAAGGGCATAGAGGTAAAAAAAGCGATATATGCAGTGTTGTCTTCATTTTAAATGTCAAAAGGATTTTGCGGCTCCCAGTGTTTTCTTTTCTGTGGGAAACGGGTCGAAATGGCTCTTTGAGTGTTAAAGGTTGCCGATCCCTGCTCTAAATTGTCCGTAGGTGTGATTGTCTGTATATGTAGCCCTGTGACAGACTGGTGACCTGTCCAGGGTGTCCCCTGCCTTCGCCCGGGCCAGATGGTACCTAACATTTGACTTGAGTAGGTGTGTTCTCCATTCTCCAAACTTCAACATGGCTGGGGCCAGATGGTACCATTGGACCCAGCTGCAGAGGGAGGCCAGAAGGAGGCTGATGGAGGAGGTGATGGAGGCCAGACAGCTGCAGGTCCAACAGAACTGTGACGGGAAGCAGCAGGAAGTCGTTCCCCTTACCATTGGACCCATGTCCAATGGTTAGGGGTTGTCCATGAGTTTGATATCTTCAATCGTGTTAAAAAGTTTTACAGCAGTCCGTTTTTTCATATGTTTCAGTGATGAGAAGAACAGAGACATTTCTTTATGAAACATATTAAAAATAGGTTTCCATTTTTAGAAATCTGCATTTGTGTATGAAAAATTTCCCTAGTATTATAAGGCAGCGGGCCGGAATCGAACCCGGGCGGCTGCATCGGAGACCAAGGAGTAGAAGAGGTGACTGTTGTGGACCAGGAAGTAGCAAAGATTAGTAAGGATGAAGTGAGGAGGGCAGTGAAGAGGATGAAGAGTGGAAAGGCACTTGGTCCTGATGATATACCTGTGGAGGTATGGAAGTGTCTCTGAGAGGTAGCAGTAGAGTTTCTGACTGGGTTGTTCAACAGGATCTTAGATAGTGAGAAGATGCCCGAGGAATGGAGGAGAAGTGTGCTGGTGCCCATCTTTAAGAACAAGGGAGATGTGCAGAGTTGTGGCAACTACAGAGGAATAAAGCTGATGAGCCACACGAAGCTATGGGAAAGAGTAGTTGAAGCTATACTAAGGGCAGAGGTGAACGTCTGTGAGCAGCAGTATGGTTTCATGCCAAGAAAGATTACAACAGATGCAATATTTGCTTTGAGGATGTTGATAGAGAAGTACAGAGAAGGTCAGAAGGAACTGCATTGTGTCTTTGTAGATCTGGAGAAAGGTTATGACAGGGTGCCCAGAGAGGAACTGTGGTTTTGTATGAGGAAGTCTGGAGTGGCAGAGAAGTACACACGTGGACAAAATTGTTGGTACCCCTCAGTTAAAGAAGGAAAAACCCACAATTCTCACTGAAATCACTTGAAACTCACAAAAGTAACAATAAATAAAAATTTATTGAAAATTAAATAATCAAAATCAGCCATCACTTTTGAATTGTTGATTAACATAATTATTTAAAAAAACAAACTAATGAAATAGGGCTGGACAAAAATGATGGTACCCATAACTTAATATTCTGTTGCACAACCTTTTGAGGCAATCACTGCAATTAAACGAGTTCTGTATTTGTCAATGAGCGTTCTGCAGCTGTCAACAGGTATTTTGGCCCACTCCTCATGAGCAAACAGCTCCAGTTGTCTCAGGTTTGATGGGTGTCTTCTCCAAATGGCATGTTTCAGCTCCTTCCACATATGTTCAATGGGATTCAGATCTGGGCTCATAGAAGGCCACTTTAGAATAGTCCAACGCTTTTCTCTCAGCCATTCTTGGGTGTTTTTGGCTGTGTGTTTTGGATCGTTGTCCTGTTGGAAGACCCATGACCTGCGACTGAGACCAAGCTTTCTGACACTAGGCAGCACATTTCTCTCCAGAATGCCTTGATAGTCTTCAGATTTCATCTTACCTTGCACACTTTCAAGACACCCTGTGCCAGATGCAGCAAAGCAGCCCCAAAACATTACTGAGCCTCCTCCATGTTTCACCGTAGGGACAGTGTTCTTTCTTCGTATGCTTGGTTTTTGAGTCTATGAACACAGAGTTGATGTGCCTTACCAAAAAGCTCCAGTTTGGTCTCATCTGTCCAAAGGACATTCTCCCAGAAGCTTTGTGGCTTGTCAACATGCATTTTTGCAAATTCCAGTCTGGCTTTTTATGAGTTTTTTTCAGCAGTGGTGTCCTCCTTGGTCGTCTCCCATGAAGTCCACTTTGGCTCAAACAACGACGAATGGTGCGATCTGACACTGATGTACCTTGGCCTTGGAGTTCACCTTTAATTTCTTTGGAGGTTGCTCTGGGCTCTTTGGATACAATTCCAACGATCCGTCTCTTCAATTTGTCATCAATTTTCCTCTTGCGGCCACGTCCAGGGAGGTTGGCTACTGTCCCGTGGGTCTTGAACTTCTGAATAATATGAGCCACTGTTGTCACAGGAACTTCAAGCTGTTTAGAGATGGTCTTATAGCCTTTACCTTTAAGATGTTTATCATTTTTTTCGGATGTCCTGGGACAATTCTCTCCTTCGCTTTCTGTTGTCCATGTTCAGTGTGGTACACACCTTTTCACCAAACAGCAGGGTGACTACTTGTCTCCCTTTAAATAGGCAGACTGACTGATTATGAGTTTGGAAACACCTGTGATGTCAATTAAATGACACACCTGAGTTAATCATGTCACTCTGGTCAAATAGTTTTCAATCTTTTATAGAGGTACCATCATTTTTGTCCAGGCCTGTTTCATTAGTTTGTTTTTTTAAATAATTATGTTAATCAACAATTCAAAAGTAATGGCTGTTTTTGATGATTTAATTTTCAATAAATTTTTATTTATTGTTACTTTTGTGAGTTTCAAGTGATTTCAGTGAGAATTGTGGGTTTTTCCTTCTTTAACTGAGGGGTACCAACAATTTTGTCCACGTGTGTATGTTAGAGTGGTGCAGGACATGTATGAGGACTGTAAGACAGTGGTGAGGTGTGCTGTAGGAGTAACAGAGGAGTTCAAGGTGGAGGTGGGAGTACATCAGGGATCAGCTCTGAGCCCCTTCTCGTTTGCTATGGTGATGGACAGGATGACAGACGAGGTTAGACAGGAGTCTCCATGGACTATGATGTTTGCAGATGACATTGTGATCTGTAGTGAGAGCAGAGAACAGGTGGAGGAGAAGCTAGAGGCGTGGAGGTTTGCCCTGGAAAGGAGAGGAATGAAGGTTAGCCGCAGCAAGACGGAGTATCTGTGTGTGAATGAGAGGGACCCAAGTGGAAGAGTGAGGTTACAGGGAGAAGAGATCAAGAAGGTGGAGGATTTTAAGTACTTAGGGTCAACAGTCCAGAGCAATGGAGAGTGTGGAAAAGAGGTGAAGAAGCGTGTACAGGCAGGCTGGAACGGCTGGAGAAAAGTGTCAGGTGTGATGTGTGATAGAAGAGTTTCAGCTAAAATGAAAGGAAAGGTTTACAAAACTGTGGTGAGACCAGCCATGTTGTTTGGTCTGGAGACAGTGTCCCTGAGGAAAAGACAGGAGGCAGAGCTGGAGGTAGCAGAACTGAAGATGCTGAGGTTCTCTTTGGGAGTGACCAGGATGGATAGGATCAGGAATGAGTACATCAGAGGGACAGCACATGTTAGAGGCTTTGGAGATAAAGTCAGAGAGGCCAGACTGAGATGGTTCAGACATGTCCAGAGGAGAGAGAGTGAATATATTGGTAGAAGGATGCTGAGTTTCCCACTGGCAGGCAGGAGGCCTAGAGGAAGACCAAAGAGGAGGTTTATGGATGTGGTTAAAGAGGACATGAAGGTAGTTGGCGTGAGAGAAGAGGATGCAGCAGACAGGGTTAGATGGAGGCAATTGATTCGCTGTGGCGACCCCTGAAGGGAAAAGCCGAAAGAAGATTTCTATTTTTAATTGTAATTATTTATTGCCTTCTTTGTTTTTAGTTCTTGTGAAGCACTTTGTTTTGTTCTGTATGAAAAGTGCTATACAAATAAATAAAGCTTGAAGTTTGAAGTTTAACAGTAACAATTCTCCTGTAGTTGTAGCTAATGGTAATATAGGCTATCTTAGACTACAACAAGCTAACAGTAAGGATCCTCAGATAGTTGTTGCTCGTGCCAGTAACAGTAAGGATTCTTACATAGTTGCAGCTACTGCTAGTATTTGCTACATTAGCCTACAACATGCTAACAGTAAAGATTCTCCAATTGTTGTAACTAATGCTAATCTTTACCACATTAGCTAACAGCAGAGACCCTCCCATAGTTGTAGCTAATGCTAATATAACCACATTAACCTTCAACATGCCAACAGTAATTACCCTCCTATAGTTGTAGCTTGAGTTTGTCTTAGCTACATTAGCCTACAACATGCTAACAGTAAGGATCCTCCTCTAGTTGTAGCTGACGCTAATGTTAAGTACTTTAGCGAACATTGGCTAATAATAAAGAGCTTCTGATAGTTGTAGCTAATGCTAATATAACCACATTTTCCTCCAACATGCCAACAATAAGTATCTTCCCATAGTTCTAGCTAGTGCTAGTATTAGCCTACATTAGCTAAGGTTCCTTATATAGTTGTAGCTAATACTAGTATTTGCTACATTAGCCTCCAACATTTGCAGCCAATGCTAGTATTAGCTACATTAGCCTACATTAGTTAACAGTAAGGATCCTTTTATAGCTGTAGCCAATGCTAGTATTAGCTACATTAGCCTACAACATGCTAACATTAAGGATTCTCCTCCAGTTGTAGCTTATGTTAATGTTAACTACTTTAGCGAACATTGACTAACATCAAAAAACTTCCTATAGTTTTAGCTCGTGCTAATCTGTCGACATTAGCCTACAACAGTAAGTGTAAAAAACTAAGTTTTTTTAACTTATTTTTTCAAGCCACTTTATATTGCATTGTCTTGGTGTGTCAATACTGTACTGTTTCATCCTCATTTCTCATCCCTGTACATATTGTAAATATTATATTACTATTATTTTTATTTTATTTCCATTACTACATTTATTGCTACGTCAGCTGCTGCAACAATGTGAATTTCCCCTGGTGTGGGGAGAAATAAAGGACTTATATTGTATTTCCTGTAGTTCTTACTTCCTGTTCTCATTCTGACTTTCCGTAGTTCTTTATCGCACTTTCTGTAGTTCTTGATTTATAAACCAGGAGCCGCTTCACTGAGGAGAGTCTTTTAGTTTTCAGGTAAAATGATGATGAATAAAATGTGTTCCTGCGGTAAAGAATCCACTGAATTATTATTTGATCCACGAACTGGTCATCAGGATCACTCAGTTCTTCTCCAGTTTGTTGCTGCCGTCGGGTGAACAGGTGATGATGTCAGCAGCACGTCAGTCTGTGATTGGAGCAGTAAAACTCATCTACATTAAATTAAATATTATACTGATGTAGATGCACTCAATGTGACATAAACCGTGAAGTCATCACTGAATAAATTAAGGTTTAATTTTAAGCTTTTGTATCTGAGTTCCCCTCGCTGACCTGAGCAGGTGGTACGTTCCACTCTGACACACCTGATGGGATCAAACCACCTGCACACACTCCACACAGGTGCCATTCATTTAACCTTCATGGTGCTTTCTTCACCTTTGAATGAATATTTTTGGCATAAATGTGAACTTTTTGAACGGACTCTGCTCGTCAGATGGAGGAACGTCGGTCGGAGAGTTTGTTGGAAGATTCAGGTGAGAGGAACCAGAAGTAAGATGTTAGACAGGATTGATCTGCTGTCCTATCTTCATCAGACACTGATGCTGCTGCTGCTGTTGTAAACTCACAGCTTTCTACCTGAGTGGAGCTACAGAGACACCCAGTGGCTGATCAGAGGAACTGCAGCTCCACAGGTCAGTTCAGATCAGATCAGCAGCACCTGGTTCACACGGAAACATCATGTTTCTGGATGCGCATGAGGCTCCAGTTGGTTAGAATTTAAAGTGTTTTCCTCAAAACTCAACCAGCTTTATTCGAGTAAATCATCATAAAGAGATCGGTTCATGATGGGTTTGTGTTTTCTCCAACCTCTGCTGCCAAATTTGAGGTTCTTACAGACGAATAATTAAGAAAAATCTCAACTTACACTGGATGCTTTTATGGCTAGCTTTATTGCAAGGAAACTGTTGTAAACTTTGCCAGAACATCAAAATCAAACTACAATCTGTTTTATTAGCCAGGTCATAACAGAAAGAGTATGCAAAGCACTGGCAAAATTGAACAGGTGGATCAATAACATGACTTTTTCCAGATTGAATCCCAGAGAGTCCTGACTTGTTAGTTGGATGATGAAGAGGTCAGAGGTGACAGCATGTTGGCAGTGAATTTATCTGAAACTAGGAAACAAAGCAACAAAAAAACTCAAGTCAGATTTGGATCGTCATTAGAGCACATTTCAGGACTTCAGCGTGTTTTCTGAAACAAACGTTTTGTTTACAGCATGGAGGAAAAAATATGGAACCAGGGGTTAGACTGGAAATAAAACATGGACTGGTCTGGTAGAAAAACCTGAGCTATTAAAACAGAAGATACACAGTTAGGCTAGGCTTAAGGCCGGGACTTTAAAGGTTGGGGTCCCAGATCAGGGTAGGGGTTAGATTTAAAATAGAGGGTTTAGTTAAGGTTAGGGTCACAGGTCAGGGGTTGGATAGGGTTAGGGTTAGGTCGAGGGAAAGAGTCCCCTCTCCTTCTGTTGAAGGAGACGGTGGGTGCACTGGCCATCCCCCGGAACTCCCCACGATCCCAGCCCCCCAGCAATTGTTGCTGCTGACGGAAGCGCTGCTTTCTGCGTCCGTAGCGCACCTCCTGCCATCCAAAGTCCATATTTGTGGACGATGGCTTTATCAAAAAAATTAAAACAAACAACTAAAGGAGGCTTCCTCTTAAATTAGGAAGTAATTTCCTATAAAAATAAAGAATCAAACTAAAAACGCCTTCCAAAACAAAGGGAAGGGAATAAAATAACTAAAGACGCCTTCCCAAAAAAGAAGGAAGGGAATTAAAATAAACTAAAACAATTGTTATTCAAATAAAGTATAAATTTAAATTAAACTCCAATGAAAAAAACAATAGAAAACAAAAAAGTGCCCACCAATGCAACGTTTCGGCCCCTCTGGGCCTTCCTCAGGCTATGGGCACAGAAAAACAGGAGAGAAGCTGTTGTGTGTGCTCACTCTCCGAAGGTCTGGAGTGAAATGAGCTCTGATGCAGTGTTTCTCTTTACTTTGAAAATTATTTTAGTTTTCAAGTCATTTCACTCCCAAATGAATTTAAATTATATTATAAAGGTTTTAAACATAAATTATAAGTAAACTTAACTTATTTAATGTGTATAATGTGTTTTTAAGTATTTACAATGTTTTTAAATGGTTTTTAAGCGGTTTTTTAATGTTTTTACATGGTTTTAAGCGGTTAGGGTTAGGGTTAGGGTTAGGTTTAAGATATTAGGCCCCCTCCAAGAGGGGAACCTTGATGCACTGTCCATCCTCAGCTTGAGATCCACCACCAGGGACCCAGGCCACCACCAAATGGGCTCACAAGACCCACTGGCCCTGGCTTATTTTAGAAAAGCATTGTAACTAATTATGCTCAATTTAGCTTCATTAATAACCGACTTGGCTTAGTAGTTGTGCTCAACTTGGCATCACAAATAACCGACTTGGCTTATTCTCTTTCAGGTGACACGCCTCTTGGGTCTACCTATCAATAGGGGACACGCTTCTTGGGTCTACCCTTTAAATCTGGTAAGTAATTAAAATGCTTTTCTCTTTTTTACAGGTTCCCGTGGTCCAGGTAAGTACATGAGGTAAGTATGACTGTTTTTAGCCTATGAATTATAGCTTTACTTAGCATATGAATTGGATTTTTTAGCTTGTTTTTAATGCCTCTTCTTAGGATTTTTTTTACAGCTACCAACGAACTATGTACAAATTTACATGGACTTCAATAAAACCCTCCCCCCCCAGTAGTCGACTTGTTTTTTATAGTGTGCATAGGGGCTACGTTTCGACCTCCATTCGGGTCTTCCTCAGGCCCTGCACACTATCCCCATACAAAAATCCCCGGGAGCAAGGTCCCGGAGATGTTGCCACCCCGAAGTCCCAAAGCAAAATGAGCCTCACTAGGCGTTTCCATCAACTATATTTAGTTTGTTACATCCCACACTTAGGTTTTAAATACACTTACTTAGTTTTTAACAACCCATACTTGGTTTTTAACACTTTTACTTAGTTTTCAAATACTCTTACTTGGTTTTTAACACTTACTTAGTTTTTAAAGAGGGATGGGGGTGGGCTTAGGGTTAGGGGGCGGGGTTAGGGTTAGGGAACCAGCCCTTGGGGTTAAGGTTAGGAAAAGGATTAGGAACCCACCCCCTCCGGTTGGAAAGGGTGGGAGGTGCACGGTCCATCCAACCCAAGGGTACCCCGCCTACACGGTCCCTCCTGTTTGGACGGGCCGACCTACGCCTCCGTCCATAGTGGACCTCAGTCCACTCTCCGTCCATGCGGAGCACTAAAAAATCCAAACAAATAAAGGAGGCTTCCCCTAACAATGAGAAGTAAATCCCTATAAACGTAAAAAACAAAAAACAAACAACTAAGGGAGGCTTCCTATAAAATTAGGAAGTGATTTACTTTTTTTAAGATGAAAGAATAAACAAAAAACACCTTCCAAAAATAAAGGAAGGGAAAAAAATATTTATTTTAAAATAAAATATGAATTTAAATTAAACTCCAATCAAACAAACAAAATCCCCAAAGAAAAACAAAGAAAACGCAAAAGGTGCCCACCAAAGCAACGTTTCGGCCCACCTGGGCCTTCTTCAGGCAGTGGGCACACTGAAAACTGCTGCAAACTGAGAGAGGGTCAGGGTTAGGGTTAGGGTTAGTGGGTCAGGGTTAGGGTTAGGGGAGAAAAACTGAGCCCGGGTTAGGTGAAGGAATAAGGCCCCCTCAAGTTAGAGGGGAACCGTGGTGCACTGTCCATCCTGCCTTTAAGGTCAAACGCCAGGGACCACAGCCTCGAAGAATCCAAGGGTAAGGTTAGGGTTAGGATTTATATATTAGGCCCCCTCCTATGAGGGGAACCTTGGTGCACTGTCCTTCCCCGGCTTGAGGACCACCACCAGGGACCCCGGCCACCACCAAATGGACTCACAAGTCCCACTGCCCCTGGCTTATTTTAGAAAAGCATTACAATTAGTCATGCTCAAATTAGCTTTAGACCCGACTTGGGTTTCTTCATAACCGACTTGGCTTATGTTCTCTTATTCTGTTTTTCTCAGGTGACACGCATCTTGGGTCTACCTGCTACCCTGGCTGCAATAGGGGACACGCTTCTTGGGTCTACCCTTTAATTTAGATCAGGTAAGTAATTATAATGCTCTTCTCTTTTTCACAGGTTCCAGCGGTTCCGGTAAGTACATAAGGTAAGTATATATTGTTTTTAAATTGACTGTATTTAGCCTATTAAATTGACTGTATTTAGCCTATGAATTTTAACAATTGTTTTTAAATGCCTTACTTAGCGTATGAATTGGAATTTTTTAGCTTGTTTTTAACCCATCTTTTTAGGATTTTTTACAGCCACCAACGAACTATATACAAATGTACATGAACCAAAATAAAACCCTCCCCCCCAGGAGTCGACTTGTGTTTTTATTAAAGTGTGCATAGGGGCGACGTTTCGACCACCATTTGGGTCTTCTTCAGGCCCTGCACACTATCCCCATATAAAGATCTCCGGGAGCAAAGTCCCGGAGATGTTGCCACCCCGAAGTCCCAAAACAAAATGAGCCTCTGTAGGCGTTTCCATCAACTATACTTAGTTTTTAAATACACTCACTTAGTTTTTAACAACACATATTTAGTTTTTACATACTCTTACTTAGTTTTTAAATACACATACTTGGTTTTTAACAGTTTTTAATCCTCTACTTAGTTTTTTAACCTGTACTTAGTTTTTAAACAGGGAAGGGGGTGGGCTTAGGGTTAGGTTTAAGATATTAGGCCCCCTCCAAGAGGGGAACCTTGGTGCACTGTCCATCCTCAGCTTGAGATCCACCACCAGGGACCCAGGCCACCACCAAATGGGCTCACAAGACCCACTGGCCCTGGCTTATTTTAGAAAAGCATTGTAATTAATTGTGCTCAATTTAGCTTCATCCATAACCGACTTGGCTTATTAGTTATGCTCAACTTGGCGTCATTAATAACCGACTTGGCTTATTCTCTTCTTTTTCAGGTGACACGCTTCTTGGGTCTACCTCTTCAACAATAGGGGACACGCTTCTTGGGTCTACCCTTTTGATTTGGTAAGTAATTAAAATGCTTTTCTCTTTTTTACAGGTTCCCGTGGTCCAGGTAAGTACATGAGGTAAGTATGACTGTTTTTAGCCTATTAATTTTAGCCTTAATTAGCATATGAGTTGGATTTTTTAGCTTGTTTTTAACACCTGTTTTTAGGATTTTTTTACAGCAACCAACGAACTATGTACATATTTACATGGACTTCAATGAGACCCTCCCCCCCAGTAGTCGACTTGTTTTATTATAGTGTGCATAGGGGCTACGTTTCGACCTCCATTCGGGTCTTCTTCAGGCCCTGCACACTATCCCCATATAAAGATCCCCGGGAGCAAAGTCCCGGAGATGTTGCCACCCCGAAGTCCCAAAGCAAAATGAGCCTCAGTAGGCGTTTCCATCAACTATACTTAGTTTGTAAATCCCATACTTGGTTTTTAAATACACATACTTGGTTTTTAATCCCATACTTGGTTTTTAAATACACATACTTGGTTTTTAACACTTTTACTTAGGTTTTTAACTTATACTTAGTTTTTAAACAGGGATGGGGGTGGACTTAGGGTTAGGGGGCGGGGTTAGGGTCAGGGAACCAGCCACTGACCTTAAGGTTAGGGAATTGGGGTCAGGGACAGGATGTGGGAGGGGTTGTGGTTAGAAAAAATCCCAAATTCGGGTTTATGAGGGTCCAAAGTCCCACTCCACTGTCCAATGAGACCGAATTGTCGTCAAAGGCCGGGGTCCCCAGTAATGGACCCCGACCGAGGGTTAGGGTTAGGGTTAGGGTTAGGGTTAGGGTTAGGTATTAGGCCCCCTCCTAAGAGGGGAACCTAGGTGCACTGTCCATCCTCAGCTTGAGATCCACCACCAGGGACCCAGGCCGCCACCAAGGGTTAGGGTTAGGGTTAGGGTTAGGGTTAGGTTGAGGAAAAGATAGGCCCCCTCCTAAGAAGGGAACCTTAGTGCACTGTCCATCCTCTGAGGTCCAATGCCAGGGACCACGGCCTCGAAGAATCCACGGGTAAGTATATGTTTTCAATCTGCATTATTTTGCTTTTAGAATTATTTATCTTTTCTTTCTTTCCACAGGTTTTTGAACAGCTGCGTCCGGATCCAGGTAAGTATGAATTGTTTTTTAACTGTATTTAGTCTTTTTAACTGTTTTTTAACTTTTTAACTGTACTTAGTCTTTTTAACTCTGTTTTTACCTTTTTAACATATTTGTCATTTTTTTAGATCTGTTTTTAAACCTGTATTTGGCATATGAATTTGTTTACCCGTATACGGATTTTTTAACTTCAGCTATTTATAGTCCCATACTTGGGTTCTTATGCTGATATCGCCTTTGCTATATATGTAATAATAAATAAAATATAAAAACCAACCCATCCCTGTGTGCCGTCCTTGTCTTCTATTTTCCTCTTTTTCTATTGTTTTGGGGACTCGCATTTTGGGTCTACCCTTTTTCTGTGCTTCTAAGTGTGCTACCGGCGACGTTTCGACCGCAATTTGGGTCTTCTTCAGGCCTCGCACACATCTGACTGACGGCTCCCCATGTTGCGACCTCCCTATGGAGGTGGCTTGCCCCATGTGGCGCTCCCACTAAGGAGAGGGCTACCCCATACAGCGGCTCCCTAAGGAGACAGCTCCACCCCGGTCAAAAGAAAAACATAAAATGAATAGTGCCAGAGTTGGCTTGTATTTATACTAGTTTAGTTTTATATATGTTTTGCGTATTTTAGTTTTTAGAGCTTCTAATTGAGTTTTAGCTTATAGGGGGTGGGATTTTTTGTTTTTAGGTTTAGCTGTTGGGGGGACTTAATTGATAAATTTACAGCAGCAGAAAATCATCAAATCATTATTCTCACAAGCTGCATCAACAGATTGTTTGTCGATTAGGACTGAAGATTCAAGACTTTTATTTGACACAATGCTCAATATTACAGGAAGTGAAACGTGAAGCCTCAAACTATGAAAACACTGATGAATTGGTGCATTCAAGACATAGGATAAAACCTGTCATTACATATGGACCTACAAGTTAAGTTTGAAAGCTTGGCTCATATTTCAACAAGCAAGCGAATGTTTCCAGGTAAAACAGGTAAAGATAATCACTTGAAACTGAATTAAACAGTTGTAGTGTGTAAAGTTGTAAGCTAGCTAATGTCAGCACCTCATTTAGCTTATATAGAATAGAAAGAAGTTCATTGCCACTTTGCACAGGTAACATCACAGTAAAGGTATCTTATTGCACATTGTGAGGGTATCGCACATTGGTCATTGTCATTTTGTGTGATTTGCGATAGTTTGATGTTATGCCAAGTTTTATATAATTAGTACCATCAGCCCCTCCTCGATGTCCAATTGCCACTTGTGCTTGATGGTGGCCGGGATGAAGCTGTTAGAAAAGCGCTTGTATCGGCTTCTGATCTCCATCTGGTCCTGCTGTGTCTCAGCCGTGCCCGAGTTTCCCCCACCGAAACAGGCCAATACTGGTGAGTCCGTCCTTCAGTGTCTTGACCTTCTGGGCGGCACTGTGTGTAGTTTCCGCAGGCAGGCCAAGACTTTCTGGTCGATGACTTGGTATCCGTACAGGTGTCCACATGACTGTGATGGCTGACCAGGTGAGGACGCTCTCCACCAAATACCTTTGTAGGCCCTTGGTGTGAGAGGCTGGCAATCCTAGTCCGGCCTTCTTCAAGCACCCCTAAATAAGTAATGCAGCCTCTGCGTGGGCTTTTTCACTGTTGATTGCAGTGTTGTTTGCCCAGCTGAGGCTGCTCTGAGATGTTCAGTGCTCAGCGAACTTGTAGCGTCAGTTCCGTTCCAGCGTGGTGTCTTTGAGGTTTAAGAACAGTTCGTTGAAGATGTTTTCCAGCCTCTCATTCCAAGAGGCTTCTTCAGTTCTGGTGTGTTTGAATGTTGCCTCAAGCTTATACCTCTGTGAAGGTGTGGTCAGTGCTATTGCACATTCCGATGACCATTTGCCAAAGGCCTGTCTGGCCCACAACGATGGTCCGTTGGGGAGTCAGGGAGTGAACAAAGTGGGTGCATTGAAATGTCGAGTTTCACCAAGCCCTCGTTATGCTAATGGTGGTTCGTTAGCATCGGCGAAAGACGATGTCGCAGACCCACCCCCCCCGATCAGGAATTGCTTTCCACTTTGACGATGGATGGCTTCCTTTCACGGCCCTCTCAACCTATCTGGTCCCGGTCCCTGTCCAAAAGTTCTGAAGCATTGTGTCCTGAAATGAGGTCCCCTCTTCCTTGAGGTGAAGGAAGAACCGACGAATCCTGTCCTGAGGAATGCTTCTGTGGTTGACCATACGCTTGTTTAAATGGCTGTTGTTTCCCCTAAGTAGAGAGTCT
>NC_067115.1:43390631-43530445 GCF_021347895.1 Acanthochromis polyacanthus
GGGGACCTTTCGCGTGTTAGGCAAACGTGATGACCGCTACACTACGGAAACCAGTGGTTGGTGACGCCTTCAAGGACGTAGCACAAAGCTACGATCACATCATAAGGTCAAACTTTCAGCCGATTTTCACCCCGACTGCCATTCCAGAAAGATAGACTTCTAAACAAGAAACTGGAAAACCTTCTTCACTCCCCGTCGGGGAATCGAACCCCGGTCTTCCGCGTGACAGGCGGAGATACTGTCCACTATACTAACGAGGAAGGCGAAGACGGTCTTGTGACCACACTGAGCCAATCACACTTTCAGTGTCTCCAGTCACACTATGGCTGTCATATATTTTTAGCCACTAACGGCATTGTAGAGACGCTGTTTGACCACTTTGGAACACACCTGAAGACCCGCCATCCTGCGGTGTCTGACAAACTAAATATACAAATGGAGATTGATACGACAGCATGTGCAGTGAGTTTTAGGATTAAATTACATGTAGACGTAAGTAACCTTAAGCCAACGGTGAGACTGAAACCTAATATGTGGGTGTCCTCACACTATTTGAGAAGCGCGAGGAGTTAACTTAAGCTAACACTAACTTTTTGCCTAAGCTGACATTAATATACATACATATATATATATATATATATATATATATATATATATATATATATATATATATATATAGGCAATAATAATATAATAAATAGGCAACAATGGAGAAACTTGGAGGGGTGTGATTGGGAGGAATGGCCTACCCGATCTGAACTCGAGTGGTGTCTTTTTATTGGACTTTCGTGCTAGTCATGGATTGACCATAACGAACACCATGTTCAAGCATAAGGCTGCTCATAAGTGTACCTGCTACCAGAACACCTTAGGTCAAAGGTCGATGATCGACTTCATAGTCGTATCATCAGATCTGCGCGGCCGTATGTTTTGGACACTCGGGTGAAGAGAGGAGCAGAGCTGTCAACTGCTCACCACCTGGTGGTGAGTTGGATCCGATGGCGGGGAAGGCTGGTGGACAGACCTGGCAAACCCAAACGTGTAGTGTGGCTGAACTGGGAGCGTCTGACGGAGGACCCTGTCCATGGGCTTTTCAACTTCCACCTCCGGAAGAGCTTCTCCTGCATCCTGGGGGAGGTTGGGGACATGGAGTCCGAGTGGTCCATGTTCAAAGCCTCCATTGCAGAAGCGGCTGTTCGGAGCTGTGGCCTGAAGGTCACTGGTGCCTGTCGCAACCCGCTGGTGGACACCGGCGGTGAGGGAAGCCGTCAGGCTGAAGAAGGAGGCCTTTCGGGCTTGGCTTGCTCGGAGGTCTCCTGAAGCGGCCGACGGGTACCGGTTGGCCAAAAGGGCGGCGTCTGCGGCAGTCGCGGAGGCAAAAACTCGGGTGTGGGAGGAGTTCGGGGAGGCTATGGAGGAGGACTTTCGGTTGGCCTCAAGGAGGTTCTGGCAAACCATCCGGCGCCTCAGGAAGGGAACACAGGGATTTGCTCAGGTTGTGCACAGTCGGGGCGGAGAACTGTTGACCCGTACTGAGGATATTGTCGGCCGGTGGAAGGAGCACTTTGAGGAACTCCTGAACCCGGTAAACACGTCCTCTGTGAGGGAGGCAGAGCCTGAAGACTTGGGCGAATCTTCGTCCATATCCGTGGCAGAGGTCGCCGAGGTAGCTCAGGAGCTCCTTGGTGGCAAGGCGCCAGGTGTGGCCGAGATTCACCCTGAGATGCTGAAGGCTCTGGACATTCTTGGACCATCTTGGTTGACACATCCCTACAATGTCGCGTGGGCATCGGTACGGTACCCGCGGAGTGGCAGACCGGGGTGGTGGTCCCCATTTTCAAAAAGGGGGACCGGAGAGTGTGCTCCAACTACAGGGGTGTCACACTTCTCAGCCTCCCCGGGAAAGTCTACTCTAGGGGGCTGGAAAGGAGGCTCCAACCGATTGTCGAACCTCGGATTCAGGAGCAGCAGTGCGGATTCCGTCTCGAACGCTGAACAGTAGACCAGCTCTTTACTCTTGCGGAGCTGCTGAGGGGGTCATGGGAGTTCGACCTACCAGTCTACGTGTGTTTTGTAGATCTGGAGAAGGCCTACCACCGTGTCCCCCGAGGGGCTCTGTGGGAGGCACTGCAGGAGTATGGGGCACCGGGCTCGTTGATACGAGCCATTCGGTCCCTGTATAACCAAAGTGAGAGCTGTGTCCGCATACTCGGCACAAAGTCAAACTCGTTTCCGGTGGGTGTTGGACTCCACCAGGGCGGTCCCTTGTCTCCGCCGAGTGTGAAGCGGCGGGGATGCGGATCAGCACCTCAAAGTCCGAGGCCATGATTCTCTGCCAGAAACCGGTGGATTGCTTCCTCTGAGTTGGGGGGAGTTGCTTCCACAAGTGAAGGAGTTCAAGTATCTCTGGACCTTGTTCCCAAGGGATGGGAAAATGAAGCGTGAGATGGAAAGGCGTATTGGTGCAGCGTCAGCAGTAATGCAGACGTTGTGTCGGACTGTTGTGGTGAAGAGGGAGCTGAGTTGTAAGGCGAAGCTCTGGCTTTACCAGTCCATCTATACTTCAACCCTCACCTATGGTCATGAGCTTTGGGTAGTGACCGAAAGAACAATATCGCGGATACAAGCGGCTGAAATGAACTTCTTCCGTAGGGTGGCTGGGCTCAGCCTTAGAGATAGGGTGAGGAGCTCAGACATCCAGAGGGAGCTTGGAGTACAGCCACTGCTCCTTCATGTCGAAAGGAGTCAGCTGAGGTGGTTTCGCCATCTCATTCGGATGCCTCGGGGGAGACTTCCTCTGGGTGAAGACCCCAGGGCAGACTCAGTACACGCTGGAGGGATTATGTATCTCATCTGGCCTGGGAACGCCTCGGGATCCCCCACGAAGAGCTGGAAAGCATCGCTGGGGGTAGGGACCTCTGGAACGACCTGCTTTGCCTGCTGCCTCCGCGACCCGGCCCCAGAAAAGCAGAGGAAAATGGATGGATGGATGGACTTTGCAAAAGTGAACCAAATACACACCAAGCAATACTCAGTGAGTATCTGCACAATTTGAGAATGGGCTTTGAAGGCCTATATAAAGGCCCAAAAAAGGCCACCATTGTTAGTCCAGTGAACAGCATCAAGCCGCATCTATCACATGAACAACGTCTCCGGGCACTGGGTATGGTGGATGCCGGTTTGAGCTACAGTGATGTAGCCAGGCGTATGGGCTGTTCCCAACCCACAATCAGAAGCCTGGTCCAAAGCATGCGCCGACGGATTGCTGCCTGCATCCAAGCAAATGGAGGCCATACTCGGTATTGACTGCTGTGACTTTGTGTTTGGCAGGTGCCATTTTCTTTTGTGAAATTCTTTATTTTGAAATCATTCTTGAAACTTTAGATTTTTGTTTCTGTATGACAATATGCTAAACAAATGATTCATATGAAGAAAATCCAGTTTCAGGCTTCAAAATAAAAATTATGTTGAAAAATATGGGCTCAAAGTTTTTAATGACTGTCAGTGGATGATCTCTTCTCCTTAATCCATTTGAAAGGAGAACATTGGTGGAAAAACTCAAAATGAAACAGCGAGGCCCAGATCAACCTAATATCAAAATAAGTCAACACACCAGCGAGAAAAGTAAATTTTATACAAGAGGCTTCTCTCGTAATTGGTACAAGAGGAAGGCTTGGCTAGCTGGATGCAATCATGCAAATGCTTTATATTGCTTCCCATGTTTGCTCTATAAAACGGCTGGAACAGACACGGCATGGACTGTTTCAGGAGTAAGAGATATGAAACATTTATCTGAGAAAATAAAGAAACTCGAGAGTAGGAGGGCACATATGGAGAACATCGTTAAGCTAACGATGCTAGGCAAGGCTAACATCACGACGCAGCTAGATGAAGAGATGAAGAGTGACACACTTACACACTGAACTGTTCTGAAGTGGCCTCCAATGAGCCCTGATCTGAATCCTACTGAACATCTGTGGAAGCAGCTGAAACATGCAGTCTGGAGAAGGACAGCCTTCACACCTGAGACAGCTGGAGCAGTTTGCTCACCAGGAGTCCACACGTGCAGAAGTCTCACTGAGAGTTACAGAAATCACCTGACTGCAGTGACTGCTTTAAAAGGTTGTACAACAAAATATTAAGTTAAGGGTACCATCATTTTTGTCCAGGTCTGTTTCATATTCATGCAAAGTAATCTTCAACAGAAGAGTACTGTCTGTCTGTGCACACACACATTTATTGCCTTGACCAGATTTTTCTTTGTATAAAGTTGACTTTAGCACATCATCCAGCAATGTATTGCACTGAGTAATTTTTGGATATTTTGTCTCAATCAGGGATCTCAAACTCATTCCACAAAGGGCCGGCATGGCTGCAGGTTTTTGTTCCAACTAAGCAGCATCACACCAGTCCTGACTGAGTAAAACGTCATCAGCATATAATGCTATATTATGAGTGGTCTTGCCTAAAGTAATGCCGTGTATTTCCTGACTATTCCTGATTTGTTCCGCTAGTGGCTCCAGAGTGAGGGCAAAAAGGAGGTGGGAGAGCGGGCAGCCCTGTCTTGTCCCTCTACCAAGCGGAAAGGGAGATACACGCATGCCATTAGTTAAGACACAGGTTTCTGATGAATGATAAATGAGTTTTATCCAGTTTATAATAATGGGGATGGCATGACTCAGTGGGTAGAGTGGCCGTCTTCTAACGGGAAGGTTGCCGGTTTGATCCTCAGCCCGTTGTGCTCATGTCGAGGCGTCCCTGAGCAAGACACTGAACCCCTAATTGCTCCTGATGGGTCGTGGTTAGCGCCTTGCATGGCAGCTTCCGCCTTTAGTGTATGAATGGGTAAATGTGATGCATCATGTAAAGCGCTATATAAATGTGACCATTTATTTATAAACGCTTCCCCTCATCCAAATCTGCCCAAAACATCCCACATAAACTTCCACTCCACTCTGTCGAACGCCTTTTCCGCATCCTATGATATAGCTAGTGCCCGGTGTTGTGTCTATGAGGAGTACTGTACTACATTAAGAAGCCTTCTCACATTAGAACTTGATAACCTCCCCTTAATAAAGCCTGTCTGATCATCATTTATAAGCGAAGGTCAATAATTTTCCAATCTTCTTTAGAAAGTATCTTGCTATTCATGTTTATAAGACTGACCGCCCTATAAGAGACACATTCATCTGGAGGTTTATTTTTCTTCAGGATTAAAGAGATATTCGCTAAATTTAGAGAGGGAGGGAGACATCCATTTCTGAAGGAGTCCAAAAACATATCAGTCAGAGGGCCCACCACAACTCTACTCATTGGTGCTTTCCCACTTTGAAGAGTGCGAATAGCCTCCAGTACCTCTTCCCTGGTAATCGGCCCATTCAGAATTTCCTGTTGTTCTTCCATAAGAGAAGGGAGACTAATTTGATCCAGAAAGTTTTCCTTAGTTGCTCTGATGTATTGCATTCGGTGGAGTATAACTTGTGGTAGAACTGTCTCACAATGCTTTTGATTTTTTCCAACTTATAAAATTTCTCTCCATTACTATATTTAAGTGATGATATTACATTAATGGCGTTTCTGCCCTTTGCCAGGCAGGCAAGAAGGCGGCCAGGCTTGTTGCCATGTTCATATAGCCTCTGTCTGGCCAAAAGGATAGAAGCCTCTGCCTTGCTTGTTAAGAGTTAAGCGCCAATCTTGCTTCTTCTAAGTTTTTGAAGTTATGTTTAGATGGAGACTCTTTAAATTTTTTCTCTAAATCTTGAATTGACTATTCTAATTCTAATTGTTTCCTAATTGTTTGTTTTTTATGAGCTGATGTGTAAGATATAATTGCCCCCCTCATAAACCCATTAGCAGTTTCCCATAATAGGGAGGGATTTACATCTGGCATGTTGTTTGTTTGTTAAAAAGTTCTCATTGTTTCTCTAGGAAAACCAAAAATGGGGGGCTACTTAAAAGAGACGAATTAAGTCTCCAGTGGCGTCAGAAGGGATTGAGATAGGGTGGGTATATCGTCATAGATACTGGGTTATGATCTGAGAATGTACATATTCCAATTGAGCATGCTTCAACTCTATCTACTACCTCTCTAGATACTAGAAAATAATCAATTATTGATAGAGATTGGTGGGGATGGGAGTAGAAAGTGTAGTCTTTTGTCATTGGATTTACAATTCTCCAAATATCAAAGAGACCCAGATCTGCATTTAGCTCTTTTAGCCTTGCAGTCTTTTTGATATAAAAGCAGATTTTGATGGAGACTGGTCGACACTAGCATCCTGAACACAGTTAAAGTCTACTCCGAATACTGTGAAGGGGGCTAAACGTGAGGATGCCGCTGCAAGCAGCCTAGAAAAGAAAGAAGGCTCAAATGCACTGGGGCCATAGATAGAGCCAATGAGGATATGCTCCCCAAAAAGGAAACCTGAGATAATAACATAACGTCCTCCATCATCCTTAATAACCTCCTCCAGAGTAAATGGTAGCTTCTTATGGATGAGAATGGCTATTCCTCTACTAAGTGAACTGAAAGAAGAATAGAACACCTGTCCCACCCAGCCTCTCCTTAATTTTATGTTCTCCAAATCTGACAAATGTGTTTCTTGTAGAAGGACAATTTGTGCATTCTCTCTCTTTTGTAAGGAAATAATCTTCTGTCTTTTCACCACATGGCCGACCCCCTTGACGTTTAAAGAAATAATCTTAATGTCACGCATGTTGTTGAATGAAAATGAGACAACCCAATAATGCAAAGGCCGGATTACATTTGAGGATGTGAGCAGAAAAGTAATAGTAATAATGATATATAATGATAACATATATAAATTCATCATGGTAGAACGGTGGCAAAGAGGTAGTATTACAGATCAGAGCACTGTAAACAAAAAATCTGCCCCTGAACAATGGGCACTGAACACTGAAAAAAACCTCAGTGGGTCTGAGAAAGAATGAAAAACACAGCCATAATAACGAGGTTTGTGGAACAGTTACAAGCGGTTGCATGACGCTGAAAGTGTAGGTAGCACCCAAGAAGAGCAACAATGTCAGTCTCTTCATGAGACTCTCACTCCCATGACCCAGACAAATTCACAACAAAAATCCCACATACAGTATTTAAAGAAAGATTCTGTCAGACCCCTTGCCCCTCATGAGTCATGATGCAATAGCCACAGCTCAGAGTTACAGACATCCCCTTTTTAAACAAACTAATCTTAATTCAGCTTTTAGCCTTTTTAGTTAAAGTAGCATCTGTTACAGCCTTAACCTAACACATAAGTGCAGGATGACAATATTAGTTAGATATTTTTCAAGCTTAACATGTACTGTTAGGTCCTAACTTCAGTACAGTAGTTCAAACTGAAATTGTCAGGTTACATCTCATCACAAATTATACTGCATATTTACCCAATGGTAACACATAGTTCACGGCAGCCCATCCACAAATGCCTGCACAGCTCGGGGGGACTGGGAAGCATGTTTCTCTCCATTGTACGTGAGGCTTAGGATGGCAGGGAACCGCATGACAAAGTGAATGTTGAGACCAATTAGACGTTCACACACCTTATGAAAGCTGCGCCATTTCTCCTTCACTGGAGCTGAGAAATCCTGTTGAATGTACAGCTTCTGTCCCTCGTGTCAGCTGTTGTCACTCTCTCAATGCAGCCACGATCAGCTATTTATCGCTGGGGTTGTGCAGCTTGATAATGACGGGTCTAGGGCGGTCGCTGCGAGCGGGACCGACCCCTCTGTGGGCCCGGTCGATTTTAATTATGCCCCGCTTAGTATCCAAGTTCAATATTTTGGGCAGCCAGCATTGAAAGAAAGCAACAGGTTGCTCACCCTCAACTCCTTCCTTTAAGCCGATGACCCTGATATTGTCCAGTCTCGTCCTGTTCTCCATGTCGTTCACTTTTTCAGTGAGAATGTGCAATTTCTTCTCGACTTTCCGGAGCTTGTTTTCGGTGGTACCTAACATGTCCTCCAGTGTGGACACTCGACTCTCAGCTTCATCCAGTCTCTTATTTTTGCCTTCCACCCGAGATGTCAAAGTCTCCAATGCTTTCGTAAATGTGGCCAGCTTCTCCTCTAACATATTGCCGACGCTCTCAGTAACTTCCTGAGCTAGCTATGAATCGCTGCTAGCACCTGAACAGTCATCTTGCACCTCAGTGTTCGGTCGACCCCTCGTAGTTTGTTGAGATTTACCTGGATTCTCGGGTGGAACCAAGCCACTTTCCTTGCTTGTCATCACTGGGAAGATTAGGGCAGTCAGTAATGTAAAAAAGCCTCAGTCTGTGGTGGGAAAAATCAAAGTTATGGTCGATGGAAGCGGGAGCTCAGCGCCAGTCCGACTTCTCAGCTCAGTGACGTCATCATCCCCCGTCAGTGCTTCTGAAATTTACATTCTGATCACAACTTAGTCACAAGCAAAAAGGATCGTCATCGAAAAATTTTTGTCAAAGTTCTCGATGACAAAATTAACACTGGTGTTCATAGTGTGGTGCTGATCACGGTTTCACTGTCTGAACTATATGAGCATGTGTCAAAGAAAGTCTTGAATCTTCAGTCCTAAACTACAAAACATCTGGTGATGCAGTTTGTGAGAAATGGTGATTTGAGGCTTTTCTGTGATGTAATTTGAGGATCTTTTGGTTTTACAGCATTAACTGCTCACCAGGAGCCTCTCTGGGTCTAAAATCAAACTTCTATGTGGTTGTCGTGGCCAAGTGGTTAAGGTGATGGACTTGAAATCCTTTGGGGTCTCCCCGTGCAGGTTTGAATCCTGCCGACAACATGGGAATCTTTTGGAATGCAGCAAATCAGGAATTAGGTCACAAGCACCACAAATTAACAGCTAAAAAAAAGGCAGAACTGAAGTTGTGTGTTTAGCTGATCCTCCTCTGGTAGTTCAACAAGGACTCAGTGCTCCATCTACACCTGGAGATGGACTGGGTCATCTCAGACCTCCTCACTGTCTGAGGAACATGAAGGAGATCCTCAGTAAAAGTTTTTTCCTCCTGCAGTCAGGACTCTGACCTCTGACAAAAATCAGAGTTGCAGCTCCTCATCTGTCAACTCCACTGAACCGTTGTTATATAAATAACTGATGTCTGCACTTCAGCTCCACAACAGCTGCCTCATTGTTTATGACATTCTGACTTTCTTTCAATTTTAAAGAATGTTTTTCATAAGTCTCATTCTTATTGCACAGCCTTGAGGAACAGCTTCTTTGTATTTTACTACATCCTGTACACACGTGTGACAAAAAACTTTAATCTGGAATGTTCAAATTTTAATGCAACAGATAACCACATATAAACCATCAAAATGAGATGCAAGTACACAGCTTATCTCATAATTGTGGAATCAGCTCCACCCATTTGAAGTAGTAATCCACAAATACCAGCAGGTACAGATTTCTACTGGAGCTCCTGGGGAAAGGACCCATTAAATCCAAACCTAGCATCTCCCAGGGGCGTTCAACCTCTGTTTGTGGTAATTTCCCCACTGGCTTGCGGCTCTCTGGTTTCAACCCGGTCTCACAAGGATTCGTGAAACTGTCACGTAAATTAATCTATGGTTACGTGCGCACCAACACGATTTCTCATATTTTACGTGTTGCTCACAACGAAATTCAAACCAATGTATTTCAAGCGGAGGACTTTTCATGCCACTCAGAACGTATTTCAAACGAATATTTTTAATGTAAAAGCGTTGCGAATCCAACGCTATATTTTGCATTACATCGTCCCATATATATAATGTGATGCCTTTATTTTTGCTGCAGGATTTGGGTATTTGAGATTAAAAAACGTTAGTGTTTGTTTGTTTGCAAACGGGTTGGATTTTGTTTTCATATCTGAATCTTAATCACACCTGAATAGAACGTTTAATTAATCAAATATTCCTCGTGTGTCATGTTTCTCCTCGGTCAGATTTAAGCGAGTTACGTAGGGCATTTTGAATCGGTATATTATATTTTTAATGTAAAAGCATTGCGAATCCAACGCTATATTTTGCATTCGCAGGGGCCGACAATTAGATGTGGCTTCGGGCCAAAATTTGTGTAAACATTATTCGGCCGTCTGACCGACGGGCCGGTGCGCTGGTATTTATTAAATCATTTTGATGAGTGGGTATCCGATGCCTGTATAGCTCAGCACGTTAAGCAGGTGACTCATGTACAAGAGCTGGTCTTGGATGCAGGTTTGATTCCGGTCTGCTTTCTTATAATATTTGGGAAGTTTTTCATACACAAATGCAGATTTCTAAACGGACTGCTGTAAAACTTTTTAACATGATTGAAGATATCAAACTCATGGACAACTCCTAACCCATTGGACATTCATGCGGACAGACTCCTGTTTCAATTTAAAAAAACAAAACAAAACATAACGTGCAGCACTTCGGCACCTTTCTTCTTCGGTGGTGTCTGTGTAAAACAATGTCCAACATGCAAACAGCACACCTAGTGCCATGAAGCACAAAATGCAGGTGTAAATCAATGGGGTGCTGAACATAGTAATATTCATAGCGGAAATAATAGATAATAATAATAATGATAGGTAATAGAATATTCTGAAATTAAGCTCGACTGTAGACAGGTATTTTGCAAACGCTGTAAACCCACACACTAATATATGTTAGAGAAGCAGATAATGGCAGTAAAGTCAATTATTTTAATAATTTGAAGAGACAATATATGATTACACTATATACACATATATAAACAAAATACTGACTAATGAACACATATTTTTATATGAAACAATAGATAGAAGTTATATATCAGAGAAAATGAATACATATAAATCATAGATGGAGTATCAACATCATTCACACACACACACACACACACACACACACACACACACACACACACACACACATATATATATATATATATATGTAATAGATAAGTTATATATCAGAGAAAATTATTATACAAATCACATATAGACTATCAATATAATTCATACATATATATTAAAAGATGATATGTCAGAAAATGATATTATATATATATATATATATATATAGTTTTATATAGAAATATGTGTTCATTAGTCAGTATTTTGTTTATATATGTGTATATAGCGTAATCATATATTGTCTCTTCAAATTATTAAAATAATTGACTTTACTGCCATTATCTGCTTCTCTAACATATATTAGTGTGTGTGTGTTCACAGTGTTTGCAAAATACCTGTCTACAGTCGAGCTTAATTTCAGAATATTCTATTACCTATTATTATTATTATTATCTATTATTTCCGCTATGAATATTACTATGTTCAGCACCCCATTGATTTACACCTGCATTTTGTGCTTCATGGCGCTAGGTGTGCTGTTTGCATGTTGGACATTGTTTTACACAGACACCACCGAAGAAGAAAGGTGTCGAACTGCTGCACGTTTTGTTTTGTTTTGTTTTGTTTTAAATTGAAACAGGAGTCTGTCCGCATGAATGTCCAATGGGTTAGGAGTTGTCCATGAGTTTGATATCTTCAATCATGTTAAAAAGTTTTACAGCAGTCTGTTTAGAAATCTGCATTTGTGTATGAAAAACTTCCCAAATATTATAAGAAAGCAGACCGGAATCAAACCCGCATCCGGGACCAGCTCTTGTACATGAGTCACCTGCTTAACGTGCTGAGCTATACAGGCATCAGATACCCACTCGTCAAAATGATTTAATAAATACCAGCGCACCGGCCCGTCGGTCAGACGGCCAAATAACGTTTACACAAATTTTGGTCTGAAGCCACATCTAACTGTCGGCCCCTGCGAATGCAAAATATAGCGTTGGATTCGCAATGCTTTTACATTAAAAATATAATATACCGATTCAAAATGCCCTACGTAACTCGCTTAAATCTGACCGAGGAGAAACATGACACACGAGGAATATTTGATTAATTAAACGTTCTATTCAGGTGTGATTAAGACTCAGATATGAAAACAAAATCCAACCCGTTTGCAAACAAACAAACACTAACGTTTTCTAATCTCAAATACCCAAATCCTGCAGCAAAAATAAAGGCATCACATTATATATATGGGACGATGTAATGCAAAATATAGCGTTGGATTCGCAACGCTTTTACATTGAAAATATTCGTTTGAAATACGTTCTGAGTGGCATGAAAAGTCCTCCGCTTGAAATACATTGGTTTGAATTTCGTTGTGAGCAACACGTAAAATATGAGAAATCGTGTTGGTGCACACGTAACCATAGATTAATTTACGTGACAGTTTCACGAATCCTTGTGAGACCGGGTTGCTGGTTTGTATAGTTGACAGACTTGACAATGTGTTACATACTGCTTGACATCCCTGCTCATTTTTGGCCAGTAAACCAGACTCTGCATCCTTCTGTAGGTCTTGTACCTTCCAAGATGGCCAGCCAGATGGTCTTGGTGGAATACCGTCAGCAGGTGTGAACGCAGGCTCTACATATGTATAGCTGGGGCCTGTTTCATGAAGCAGGTTCAAGAAACTCTGAGTTTCTTCCGCAACTCTGAGTTGATCTACTCTGAGATAGAAAACTCTGAGTTTTCGGTTTCACAACGGCTGATATGAGTTGGTTTAATTAACTTGGAGTAGTTTGACCCGGAGTTAAGCGCGTGCACCGCAACTCTGAAAAGACAGCATCAATGGAACCCCGATTCAACGAGTCTCCATGGAAATGGGGAAGCAAAAGGCTGCATTTTTGAAATGGAATTTTTAACGCGCTCATATGGCGAGTTTGAACACGTTTTTAGAAAGAAGTGCAACACCGCTGCAGCTGTAAAAGAGAGAGAGACGGCGTGGAGAACAGCCCGGATCAATGCGTAAGTTTAAATGTAGTCCTTTGTAATCGTAATAATATTACAGGGAAAAAAACTGTCTGAATGGTAGCCTAGTAAGTTATTTCATTTAGGTGGAATCCCGCTGGGGAGAAGCTTAAGATGAAATATAAAAACATCGTTCAAACAGGTCAGACCTCGGCATTATCTCACGGAGGTACTTCATGTTGTGTCACGATCTGAGGAGGGCTGGACCCGAGCAGAGAGCCACACCACCAAGGCTGGTTGGAATGAAGTGTTTTATTGCTGGGGGGTGAAATGGTGGCTTGGTGGGGGAAAACCAGGGTGCAGGAGCGGGGGGTTCCAGGCAGGGACAGAAGGGGTCCAAGTAGGAGTGGGGGTCCAGGCAGAAGTGGGGGGTCCAGGCAGGGGAAACCGGTGATGACTGGTCTGGGGAGAGCCGGAGGGGAAGGAGAATGGCAGGGATCCCGGACAGCTGAACTGTGTGGAGGCAGGAAAAAACAACGTAAGAAAACAAGGTAAGAACTCAAAACAGATTTTGTGAGAGGCAAGAGAGTGAACTGAACTGTGTGGTTCTTGTTCAATACTCTGGCAGGGAGTGAAAGGCTGAGCCGGTACTTATTGTTGAGGTGAGTCATTAGTGAGATGATCGTCAGCTGTCCGGGAGCCGTGGAGGTGGTTGATTGCCTGAGTGGAGTCAGCTGAGAAGCTAGACTCCACTCAGGCACCGAGCTGTAGGGGAAGATACAGGGCAGAGGAGAAGGGAGCTGTGACATGTTGATCATGTTTTACATTGTAAAGTAGCCTAAATATTAAGTGGCTGTTTGACTGTGCAGTTGTTTTATCCACACATAGCCTAAATGTCTGCATCCATATCATGTCCTGTTAAATAATTAAGCCTATTTAAACTAACATAGACTTCTGCTCAGCCAACAGAAAGAAAGTAGATGCCTGTAAAACGGTGGAATAAAAGGTCATGGATGCATATATATATATATATATATATATATATATATATATATATATATGGTTATTTAGTTCTCTTTTGTGTCTTTTTTTATCTTTTGGCCCCTTCACACCACAACAGACCTTGTAATTGTAAGTAGGCAACACTCCAAACATTTATCCAAATGGTAGTTTAAGTTTTATACAGAGCTATGTTACTGATAGTTCTCTTCTCATTCACATTTTGGGTGGAATATAGAGTGTGACATTTAGCCTACACTGAAGTATTGCACATTCTCATCCTTTTTAACAGAGCATGGCTGGACAGCAGCAGGATGGTTCCTCAGCTTCCACTGCACAGACTGACACAGTGAGATGGATGTTCAGGAAACACCAGAGCTTCATTCTGTGGAATTCATGTACAACTGTATAATTTAATATCCTCTATGTACTCCCAGTTATCAGTAAAACAGATTTACAAACTGCATTTGCTGAGAAAAATCCAAAAAAACAGATTAGGAGGGCAGATCTGGAAATAGAAATACTGGAGCACAAGTTAGAGGTGGTGATGGTCACAGGTGAATTATGTTAACTACTTGGTCATCTCCACCCAGGCTCTGGTCCTGCAGTGAGTCCGGTTGAAGTTCTGTTGGGGGCCTGGTTCAGGGTCAGGGTATGAGGTCATCAGCCTGGGTTGTCATGGTAACCCCTGTCACCCAGCAGAAGGCCATCAAACTCTCCTGTAATGTATAGTGGATACATCAGAGCATATTAAAGGAGGGAGACAAGAGAATTCTATTGTGAAAATCTTTATGCTGCTGACCACGCTGCAGTCTGTTGCTCAGGTTAGACTCTCCATAAATCCTGGAGTCATGAACAGACCCAGACCACGTGGCCTCCACATTAGAAATGATGTATGCAGCATCACATATGATCTGGACAGTGCAGAGAATGACAGATGTTGAACTATGATGCAGTCTTTAACATTTAGAAACAGTAGTCAGTCTACCTGTAGCCTACCTGCACATTTATGCTGTGAATGGACTTCCTGTTCATGATGTGAGGGAGCTGTGATGGGGATGTGTGTGCATCTATGCAGCCAATCACACTGGGAAATCCTAAAAGAAATTAAAATGACTAATCCCAGTCTGAGGCTGCAGCACAATGTCATTAACAGAATATGATTTAAAATGAATTTAACAGATCTCTACATCATTCACCTGCAATCCTGTGGATCCTCCTTGATGTTCTGACAGGTTTGTGTCCACAATGATGGTAAAAGTCGTTTCAGGGCCTGAACACTTCTGAATCTCCTCCATACAGTTGTCTTACTCTGGATCTCCGACATCATATAAAAACTTCCATTTGCAAAGAACCGCAGCGCAACACACAATATCTGCTGGATGTGAGAGCATGACTGGTTGGTAATGTAAATGTAAGGACGGATTAGGTTGTTTATGTAGATTATGGACTTGAAACGATTACGAAACGGTACCGCTCAAACCAATAATTGTCCGGAAATGCGAGAACATTTATGCTCGGTCTGATAACAATCTACCGACGAATATTTAATTATCTGTGCAGTAATGCTGCTCCTTTATCCACTGGATCGTTAATAAAAGCTGTTCTACGCCAAAACTCGCTCGCTTACTGACTGAATGAATGAGGAAATGAAACAGCGTGTGGCTGAAAGAGGGCGGAGACGGAGAGAAACTGGAGGTTTTCTCAGATAAACCTGCTGGTGACCAGGTTAGAGTCATAGAGTCTGTTTCTGCGGTAACTGACCAAGAGTTGAAGTTACCCCTCTTTGTGAAACAGGCTAGAGTTACCCCTCTGTCTCAGGGTTAAGTTACCTCGCTTCGTGAAACGGAAAACTGAGTTTCCCTCATTTCAGGGTTAAGAAACTCAGAGTTTTCAGTGAACCTGCTTCGTGAAACAGACCCCTGGTAAGTAGATTTGTGAGGTAGTTTTACCACTCGGTAGACCATGTCCTCCAATACGGTAAAGGTGGTATTAGTGTTCACCTCTACATCTCCCATCACATTTTGATATATTGTTTTGCTCTCAGGGTCTGACTGCTGGGCGCTCCACACTGCCTCAATAGTAACAGGCAGTTCTCTGGAAGAGTTTGGCATGGCAGATGCAAGAGTAGCACAAATGGAGTTGTGGGTGGATTCTCCATCACCACTTGGAGCCCCAGACAAGGCATCTGGGATTGTTATATTTTCCTTTCCTTTTTCTTGACAGTGAAAGTAAATTCCTGGCATCTCGGTGCCTGGCGAGCTCAGTTGGTAGAGCATGAGACTCTTAATCTCAGGGTTGTGGGTTTGAGCCCCACGTTGGGCACATTTTACTGGTTCAACTAAAGAATAGAACAGAATAGAATCACTTCATTCATCCCCGAAGGGAAATTCAGTACTGTTGCACCCTATGAAGGTTCAATGTTTAAACCATACCAACTCAAATATCACAATCCTTTCGTACAACAAATACAGATGTGAATACAAGTTTACAATAGAAAACACCAAATATTTGTTATATCAACCAGTCTGGGTTTTCTTTAGCCTGTTTTTTCTAGAGTCCGACCCGTTCAACATAAATACTCCACTCTGGGTTTTCCAACCAATCCAACAAAGAAGAATCCAAACAAGAAAGCGGGTTACGGCTGTTCTTTCCGTTCCAAAAAAAAGTACTCCAAAGAAAAGCGCTGCCGTTTGGTTTGGCTGCTTCTGCTAACTCTAAAATGTCTCAGGTGTCAACAAAAAGCATCAAATGTTCTGCTGCTGGCTGCAAGAGTGAACACAAGAGTCTTCATGTGGTTCCAGCATCTGAGGAACTGCAGATCTAGTGAATTACTTTCATGCATGATCCAATCCTTTCTCAAGCATTGGCATCTGTATACTTCTGTTCTGCCACTGCAGGCATCTTCACAGCCCCTGTAAAGAGACGTTACCACCTCAGGTTCACTGGGTGTGTTGGAAACTCTGGGACCCTGAATGCAGCACTGCTTCAGAACAGCATTACATTTGCAATCTACAACCCTCTGTGCACGCACAGCAGAGGATCCAACGGCATGATGCTAATCCTGGAGAAAAGCAAGCAGTTCTGGATCACACTCTGGCCAAACAGTGTTGTCTTTGACCAGAGTCGGCTCACAGCCTTCAGCCACTTCCTTGCCTTTCCCAAGTAGCTGGAGCATGACACACCTGCAGCTGCTGTGGAGACGATGGAAGAGGTCAGATCTCCTCCTCACAAGACAGAAATTAAAGTCTTGTTTCATAGGAACAAACAATGAGGAAATAATGAGAAACCTGAAGTGGTTTTTGATTTTAAAAAGCATGTTGCTGCCATTAGAATTAATAAAGATGAACCAGTAACCAGTTTTTCAACCTCGAATGTTTTGAGCTGCCCCAAACAAGAACAGCCCGTTCATTTCTGCTGTTCAATTGTGGTTTTCATTTGCTCCAAATCTCTGGAGCCCCAATGTCCCAAAAGATTCATTTTTTTCTATTGTTGATTATTGATATATATATATATATATATATATATATATATATAATTTTCACACACACACACACACACACACACACACACACACACACACACACACACACACACACACACCCACACACACAAGTTTGGGCTCCTATCCTCGTGGGGACATACCATTGACTCCCATTCATATCTAACCCCTAACCCTAACCCTAACCTTAACCCAGACCAAAACAGTGCCTAAACCAAAATAAATGTTTTTGCACTTTTACTTTTTTCAGTAACAACAACATGGCCAAGAAAACACTGTTTCGCCTCATGGTGACCCAACCGAGGTCCCCACAAATGACGCTTGTTTGGATATTCCTATCGTTGTAGGGACATTTGGTCCCCACAACCCCTATAATTACACGCCCCCCCACACACACACACACACACATACACATACACACACTATGTTTTCTGTCATTGTGGGGACATACCATTGACTCCCATTCATATCTAACCCCTAACCTTTACCCTAACCCTAACCCTAATCCAGACCAAAACAATGGCTAACCCTAAAGAAACGTTTTTGCACTTTTACTTTTTTCAGTAACAACAACATGGCCAAGAAAACACTGTTTAAACTTGTGGGGACCGAAAAGAGGTCCCCACAAGTGACATTGTTTTCGGTTTTCCTACAGTTGTGGGGACATTTGGTTCCTACAAGTATAGCCAGCACCTGACCACGCATCACACGCACACACATGCACACGCGCACACACACACACACACACACACACACACACACACACACACACACAGACAATGACTATGTGGACTGAATGGCTTGCCAAAAAACAACACACTACCTGTATTTTCTTGAAACGTCATGAATTAACCTACCAAATGCACCATGACGGTGCTTTTTGGCAAGCCATTCGGTCCACTCAATGACTGCAAGGTGGTCTTGAAGCAAGGATTCTGTTTGGTTTCCCCTGAGCTTCCAAATCTCTTTGTAAGTTCTCCAGGCCCTGTCGATATGTTGGGTATGGGCTCCAGTAAGGGGCTCAATGTAGGACCTGCTATGGTTTACTGTGTGGTGCGCATACCCTAATGCAGGGAGCACACGGTAAGCACGCCACTGATCACTGATGATGTTGGACCCAACCCGCACATGTTGGGTGATCAGAGGCACCAGATGTGCTCGGTTTCTCCGCTCTACCAGGCGTAGAATTGGCCTTCGAGAGTTCTCCTTTACACCAAGCATCTCAAAGACCCATTTTTCCGGTTCCAGGCACCAGCCATTCTTCCTCTCCCATACTAATGCAGAAACAAAACAAATATGTAAACAGATTAGGTACAGTACGAACAAATGCAAAGCATCGGTTGACTGTATTTCATAATCATGGGAAGTAAATATTAGTAATACACATCTTTCGTTTGTGCTGAAAATGGCTCTCATCGATGGCGACAAACTCCGTCTGCCGCCTATCCTCTGACCTGTACGTCTTCTCATTTTTTTAAATGCCGTTACACACACTCCCCTTAATTGTTTGGCCATTTTGCTCAGGGTTGCTGAGCTACCCGCAATGGTGTCATCTAGCATGTCGATCTGCCGCAGCTGTAGCCCCTGAGCAAATCTATAAAGACAAAAAATAAATACTGTTTATTGTTAACATGTATTCACATAACATTTACAAATTAATAAGATAATCTCCTAACAGATCCCTGTGCACCACACACAAGGATCTATGTGTATCCTTGTGCGCCACTGTTTGTACCATGGCCTATGATCTAATCAGCAGATGCAAGAGGATATATTATACAGAGCACTGCTTCTCAAACGTTTCATGTCGAGACCCCCCAAAGTCATCATATTTGAACTGAGGACCCTCCCACCCCATCTGGATACATATCGTGAAGTGCAACAATATCCAAAAATGGAGTGTGTTGTCTAACTTCAATGTGCGACCATGGCATGCATCAGGTGCAAACATATCATTTGTCTCCATATATGGCCACTAATGAGACATGCCCAAATACGGGTATACTGTATTATTATGACATCAGCAATCTCCATACACACACAAGGGACGAGCCAGGACTGACAGCGATCCAGTTGTCCTGAGCCACGGATCCAGCCGGTATGCCCATATACTGCACACTGTATGGTTATTTAGTTAACCATGGCAACGCCACCAGGAGCGCAGGGCCGTGGACTTGCTTTTGATGCACGCCAGGCTGGAGCGTGAAAACCAGCAGGCCTGAGTTAATTACGTCTGTCAAAACACATTGTGTCTTTCGTGCTCCCTAAATGGACAAGACTGGATTACAACCTACGTCTCTATACGTGGACCTGACCTCTAATAAAATCCCCATGACTGGGTAATCTCCGACCTGCGATCGCGCACATTTGTGTGACCTTGCCCTTGCGAGGTCACTTCCCGCCCTCAGGTGTCTTACTAGTAGTATAGTTTGTTACTTTTGATGCGATGATGTGCCTTTTTCACGTCTTTATTGTAGATGTCTTAAGATTTCAGTATCAGCTGGAGATCCCACTAAAACCATGTGGGGACTCTTTAGAACCACTGATGTTGAGGGAGAGTGAAGGTCACTGACTGAAGGACACTGAAACTGAAACCGACATGCTATGTGCACAGATTTCAGTAACTCAACCTAATCCAAATAATTGATAAAACATTCCATGCATGATTTTTCATATTGTATATTTTATTGATACTACAAAGACACTGGCAATGTAGTGAGCTGTGAGCCTATGACACATGTTTAATGATACTGCTGTTACTTGCTTACCTGTAGATGAATTCCATCCAATTACAGATGGGTATTTTTGAGTGGCTGAAGATGGATTTGTGCCTGACAGAATTTTTTTTGCTCCGTGTTCTGGTCGTTGACAGACCCTGGAAGAATAGCAACATGGGAAAAAAATGAATGATAAGAAGAATGATAACAAGGAATTTATTCGTTTGTTCGTTCGTTCGTTCGTTCATTTAATTGCTCTAAATCACATATTCTCAAAGTCTTTATAACTCCTAAACTGACAACCTTTAGACAAGGGTTTGTCCTGCAGTTACCCATCTGCTATGATTTATCTTTTATTACATGAAATGTAACACAAAACTAATTGTCATAGACCCCCTTTGGTTCCCGACCCACAGGTTGAGAACCACTTGGTTAACAGAGTAACAGACCTAATCTGGGGAGAGACACCACCTTCCTGCATAAACCCTGCAGCTTCATATTAAGCTTCACCAATAAATTCAAATTTAAGTATGCAATCCCATGCAAATGCATGACACAATTAGACAGACAGACAGACAGACACACATTGAAGTTATATGATGATATAATTAGGCTTCTTACCAGGAATACTGATCTTGACTGTTTGTCCTCCTCTTCAATTTCATCTAGTGATGGCATGTTGTGCATTTAATTTTCCTTTTAAGAAGTTTCTTCTTTTGAAGCCACTTTATTAGCTTCAGGTCTTTTCTTTTTGTCCTGTCCCCACTAATAAAATTCTTAAACTTTCTGAACCTGTTCATTGTTTCAAACGTGCGGTCTGAAGTGGTTTAGAATATAAATAGAATAAAAAGAGACTCGGGGTGTTTTTCTGGAGCTGTGTTATCATGTGTTGGATGTCTGTACATTCTGACCTTTGAAATGTTTTAGGAAAAAAACAACGTCTGCAACCTTCAGATAGGGAACTCTCTATCGGTGTGTATGTAATGCTGAAAGTATAAGAATGGTTGCTCCTCCTCCTGAAAGCACATTTTGCCATTCCTCTGGTTTGCATGCCATCTGTGTTCCTGATGCTTTAAATAAAAAGAGAGAAAGACACTTCGAGACTCATCAGAGTTTTAATTCTTTTTACATCGATCGATCAAGACTGAACTTACAATATATTTTTTCCACAACACAGCGCGTCATTGATATGTGGAGACGGAACAAAAAAAACACTACGTAGGGGAGTGACATATTAACGGTGGAAGATGGAGATACCGTCGATAGTGGTGAGTACATTTCATTTTCATGTTTCCCTTCCCACATGGAATACAACCCCAGAATGTGTATTACGTGTTTGCCTGTGCGTGTGTTTGTGTGATCTAGACTCTCGATGCTAGAGGGAGCATGGAGTCCCCAGGTTAATAGTTAGGAACCAAATAATGGACCCTTATGGAACTGTAAGAGTGTACAAACCATTTGTACATTTCCGGGGCCAATCAAACATTGACTTTATGTACAGTAGGGTCCCAGGAACACAAATGCCATTAAATGGGGGTCCGTAGCCTAATGCATGCCAAACTGTGAATTTCTTGAAATGAAAGTTCATGTTAATTACTGCTACAGGCCTACAGATGTTTAATATGTGCCAATTTGGTGCCCTTGAAATGAAAAGGTTTGAGAACCAGTAATCTAGATGATTCATTAATACAACAATTTACTCTGTATTAGGTATGCAGGGAGGACATGCCAAAAAGAAGAAAGCAGCAGTGGAGAATATGGAGATGGATTCTTTGGAAGAGAGGCTCATCGCAGATGCTAGTGGTGTGTACTGTACCCTTTGATTGACTTGTATCCCTTTGATGTTTACGGTACTGTGTGCTAGAGCTGTAGTAGTATGACTTGACCTGAACTTTACTTTCCATTAGGTATGTCCATTGCTCCAACTAAAGTCCTGGCAGACAAAAAAAATTGCAGACGAGTTGGAGCTGTATAAGCTGAAGGCAGGCTGGCAACAGGAGAGGACTGATGAGCTGACCAGGGAGAGAGATTTTCTGAAAGAACAGTTGGCAGCAGGTAAGTCAAAAGACACTTTACTATAATAACTCTGGACACAACTTAAGGCCACTATAATTGTATTAGAGATTGTTGTATTATATTTTATTAATTTTTGTTTTCAATTAATTTCAATTTGTGTTTTTCTTCGTTTCAGTTATTTGTTGTTTTGATTTGTACAAAATGAGTCTGTATGCAGAGCGCAGAACGGGGTGGGCTGGCAAATAAAGGGGGTGAACAGATAAGGGAAGGATTGAGGGCTCATCGTATCTAATAATATCAGTTGTTACTAGGTAGAATTTTCAGACTTAGAAGAAAATGAAACAACGTTGACCCTTAGTGGTCAGCAGACCCTTCATAATTTTGACCCCTGCGATGTCGTGCTGTAGATAGCATTGCTCCGACAAGGACATCCCAGCCATGGAGGTAGGCTACTACGAGGAGGGGAGAAGCCAGCTCTGCTAGTATGGCAGCAAAATGTGTTCCCTTAACAAGATTTCTAGTGGCTGAACTCTTAAAGCACTGTCCACACTGTCATATCATACCCATAATGTTTTCAGAGGCAGTATGTTTATTTGGAAGGCAACTGGAAACAAATTTCAGAATTTTTAATGCTGCTGACAGAAACAACAAACCAGCACACTACTGGATAGTATGGGCCCTCAATCCATCCTTTATTTGTCTGCTTCCCGCCAGGCCACTGTTCTTGGTCTCCACAACCGTTCTGTGCACTGCATATAGACCCGTCTTGTTTGTACATAGTTCTGAAGCCCTCAAAAGTGTTCATTTAACTAGTAAGGGGAAGGGTCCGGGGGCATGCTTTTCTGGTTAAAGGAACACAGCCAACCAGTTTTGTATCATTATTCGTTTGGGAATCATTGAGGTGGTTGATTTGAGTTGTACATCACTGGCCCACAACAACGCAGATAAACTGTCAAACTATATGAATGCATACAAAACAAGCTTTAAACTCTTTCATGTGAGATGATGATGCATGTTTGATTTCTTTCTGTTTTAAATAGCTCCTAAAAAAGATGGTACAGCATCCAACTCCACCCTGAACACAGCACCCAACTCCTCCCAGAAACGCAAGACTTCACGTTCCTCTTCTGATGGCTCAATGGAATCGTCCTCTACTGGCGCAAACCCTGTCCTCCCTATACAAATTATGCAATATATATCAATTTTGATCATCGTATGTATCTCCCTTCCTACTTGATCTGCTTGACCTGTAACTCCACAACTGAGCAGGGGACCTTAGACTGATCTTCAGTGCCAAGTTTGATTATCCTGACTTCAGCACTTACAGAGATATCAGAACAGACATAGCCACATACATACATACATACTTACCCAGCCAGCCAGATACTGCACCGAATGCAGTAACCCCACTGACATTCATCAGGCGTGGTTAACAAGAAAGACAAGAAGAAGAAAGGGAAAGGGAAAAAGAAGGTAAAAAAGTCGAAGGAAAAGGAGATGGGCCCAAAGGCACGTCAGACAGATAAAAAAATAAATGATAAAAACACACACATAAATAAATGCAGACATTGTTTAACTATGAGTGTCCCTGCCCATTACAAGCTAACCATCTCCTCCCATTTACATTGTATGAAAAACTATGCAAACATTGCCAGATCGTTCACGATGGGAGGAGGGACTAAAATCAAAGTCGACAATGCAAAACAAAGATATTAAAAGGACAGTTCAAACACAATTAGATTTTCCCCTATGGTTACCCCATGGAAACGTATTTATTTTTTGTCAAGTCAATATCTTGATGATAGTCGTATTTGTGGTCGTAACTGTGGGGACACAAAGGACATTGTGTGCATAATATAGATTGTGTGTGTGTGTGTGTGTGTGTGTGTGTGTGTGTGTGTGTGTGTGTGTGTGTGTGTGTGTGTGTGTGTGTGTTTGTGTGTGTGTGTGTTTGTGAATGTGTGTTTGTGTACACCTTTTAATGCAGATAAAACTAATTTTATGTTCTCTGTATTGCAGCCCTGAATCCAAAGCAGGCAGTGCTCAGGTATCAAAAAATACTAAAGGCATTCCGTAAAGGAGGGACCATGGGTGCTGTGTTCTCAACCGTCGGTGTAGATCGTAACACGGTGGTGGCCACTGCACCCATCGCTGAGCTTTTTATCGCTGCACCAAACAGGTACAAGGACAACTTAGATGGTCACAAAACTGGTCGTGTAAAACTAGCAGTGTTTGCTTCTGAGTGCTCTCTGGCAATTGAACAGGATTCTGCTATAAAGGAGAATGTGAAAACACTTAAAAACAACAACAAGCTGCTGCTCCTCACCAAGAAGTGAGGTTGGGCTAGGGTGTACTGTGAGAATACCGGTCAAGTGGGCACACCAACATCAAATTTGATATTTTGTCCAATATTTTAAAAAATGTAATATTTGAAAAATGTTACGTTGGTGTGCTCAGTTGTCCTCACTTGACCGGTTACCTACTGGAATAGCACTGTGATCCACAAGTTGTTTTTCTTTGGAGTGTGATTGCTCTTTGTTTACAATTGTGTATTTAATTGGGGGGTTTTATTTGTCAGAAAAGAATGTTTTATTTTTCCACCATACAGCCTGTGAGCTAGGGTGTGTCAGCTGATTTTTTTACACACTGTTACCTAGTGTTATCTAGCAATATTTGAAAACGGTATATTTGTTTTACTGTAAAGCACTTTGTGCACTTCAAGGGCACACACACACCAGAAGTAGGTGGCTGCCTGATTCTGGGATTCCGCCAATGTATTTCAATGGGAAACAAGCGGATTCCTCCTCCTGCAACTTTTACCATTCGCAGGAGGAGGAATGTACTCGTTTCCCATTGAAATGCACTGGTGGAATCCCAGAATCAGGCAGCCACCTACTTCTGGTGTGTGTCTGCCCTAAAGGGATAGTTCACCAGTTTACTTGAAATGTTAAGGATTGCAAAGTGTGTATTTAAAAGAACTTGTATTTTATTTTTCTATTTTATACGATCACAGACTGTTGTTATTTGAAGATGTTTGTCAAGTTTATGTGAAATTTTATAGATTGTATTTGTTTAAAGTGTGTATTTAAAAGAGCTGGTATTGTTTGGGACCAATAAAACTGACACTTTGTATATCTTTGCTTCTGTATCATTTATAAATGCTTTATAAAGCATAGATAGTCCTCATTTTAGATGGGCTCACGGAATATACTGAACTAATGAGTAGTAACCGCATTAATAAGCATTAATAAGTTATTCATTGAGTATGAATACATGTTTGTAAAACATATACTAACACAGTTGCTAACCCTTTATAAACTGCTTAGTAATGCATAATAAATGCCATACAGATCAGGAATTCGTGATTAATTACACATTTACTAATGCTCAACTGCTGCTTAAGTACTTATAAATGGGTTGAGTTTAAAACGTTTAGAACTGTGTTTACTAATGCTTAGTAATATATAATTAATTATTTACAAATGATGAGTTAACAAGGAATTAAGCACTTTACTAATGTTTAACTAATGCTTAATAATGTGTTAGTTGGACATTTAAAACTGTCTTTACGAATGCTTTGTAATGCATTACTAATGTTGAATTAATGATTAATTCATGAAAAATTAAGGATTTACTAATTCTTAGATTATGCTTAACCAATGCTTATCTAATGCTTAATAGTGTATAGCTATTATAAAGTGTTACCGAAATATCATATTAATAGTTTCATGTTTCTTCTTTTTTCTTTTTTTGCTTGTAAAAAGCTAAATAGGTTTCACACTGTACCTTTTAATAAGATAAGATAAGATAATCCTTTATTGATCCCCAGAGGGGAAATTCAGGTATTGCAGCAGCATAGGGCAAATACAAGGATACAAGGATAATTACACATAGTTTTAGGACAAACTAAGGATGACATATAATAAACAAAACAAATGGGGAAACATAAACTGACCAGTAGCAGCAAACAGTATGAGTAGACATCTGAGCTATGCGGTGCAGTGAGGTAAAGTGACAGTGATATTAAAGTGACAGTGTGAGTGTAACAAGAGTTAAATACAGTAATCAGCAGGAGTTATGTACAGTAATTACGGGGGGGTCAGTGCAGTGATGTACTGTGGCCTCCGCTGCTGAGTCTGATGGCGGTGGGCACAAAGGAGCGCTTGAAGCGCTCAGTTCTGCTTCTGGGTGGGATGATGCGCTGGCTGAACGAGCTGCCCATGTCCCACAGCTCCTCATGGAGAGGGTGAGAGGAGTTGCCCAGGATTGCCCTGATTTTGTCCATGATCCTCCTCTCTGCCACGGTCTCCAGGTTGTCCAATTGAAGACCCACAACAGAACGGGCCTTCTTCACCAGTTTGTTAAGCCTGTTGACCTCACCAGTCTTGATGCCACCCCACCAGCACACCACGGCAAAGAAGAGTGCGCTGGCCACCGCAGACTGGTAGAAGGTCTTCAGGAGCCTGCTGCAGACACCAAACGACCTGAGTCTCCTCAGGAAGAACAACCTGCTCTGTCCCTTCCTGAAGAGGGTGTCTGTGTTGTGGGACCAGTCCAGTTTGTTGTTGATGTGGACCCCAAGGTATCGAAATGAGTCCAACCTCTCCACTTCCTCCCCCTGGATGAAGAGGGGTGCAGGGGACCTCCTGTTCCTCCGGTAGTCCACAACCACCTCCTTGGTTTTGCTGATATTGAGCTTCATGTGGTTTCTGTCACACCACGTGACAAAGCTCTCAATCAGTCCTCTGTACTCCCCCTCGTCATCATCAGTAATGCATCCAACAATGGAGGAGTCATCGGAAAACTTCTGGAGATGACAGGAACCACAGCTGAACTGGAAATCAGAGGTGAAGAGGGTGAAGAGGAAGGGTGCCAGGACGGTTCCTTGGGGTACTCCTGTGCTGACATACTGCGGCTGGCCTGTGAGGTAGTCCAGGATCCAAGCTGTGGTGTCGGGGTGCAATTGCGTCTCCAGCAGCTTCTCCCCCAGGAGGCAGGGCCTGATGGTGTTGAAGGCACTGGAGAAGTCAAAGAACATGACTCTCACAGTGCCCCCAGGCCTCTCCAGATGTGTCAGGGCCCTGTGGGTGAGAAGGATGATAGCATCCTCCACGCCGATGTGTTGCTGGTATGCAAACTGCAGGGGGTCCAAGAAAGCAGAAAGCAGAGTCCTCAGGTGTTGGAGAACCAGCCAGGTCTTCATGACATGCAACATCAGTGCCACAGGTCTGTAGTCATTGAGAGCGCTGGGACGTCCTTTCTTAGGTACCGGGACGATGCAGGAGGTCTTCCACAGGTTGGGCACCTTCATCAACCTCAGGGAGAGGTTAAAGAGGTGCTGAAAGACTCCAGCAAGCTGCCCGGCACACGCTCTGAGGACTCTGGGGCTGATGTTGTCCGGCCCACTGGCTTTGTTATTGCGGAGTTTGGAGAGCTCCCTCTGTACCTGGCTGGACATGAGTGTGAGGCAGGGAGAGAGGGAGGGGGAAGGGTACTGGGTGATGTCAGTGTCCAAGGCGAGTGGGTGGAGGGGTGGGGGTGAACTGTCTGTAGGAACCCCTAGCCAGCTGAGGGAGGGGGGTGGAGATGGAGAGTTCCTGTATTAAGAGACTTGCGACATGACGGGTCTTAAAAAATTTGGTCACGTGATCTATGGGTGCCATTTTGTTTCCTATTCATGAACGCCGGGTTTTCCTGTTAACGTTGTTTACACCGAAAGAGAGTAATTCCAGGTCTTCCAACGCTTCCTAAATTCCCTGAAAAATGACGAGCTGTTGTGCCTTTGGGTGCACACAAATCAGTCAGAGAAGGGATTCCACATGTTTAGGTTTCCCAGTGGTCCTGAAAGAAGGAAACTGTGGGAAAATAAAGTCCGGAGAGTGGGATGGAAACCGACTTCATCATGGTTTTTGTGCCAGGTTAGTCCCATGTATGTACTTTCATGTTATGATGTATGGGTGAATGACAGATAGAAAAGTTTGATGTGATTTTAGGCAGTTGTGGTTATTTTGACTTTGACCATTTTCATGCATGGAGATGTGTTACTGGGGACTGTTGGGTACCGTAACCCGTTAAACTTCCATATCAGCCCGATCTCACGAGGATTCGTGAAACTGTCACGTAAGTTTTAGTTTCGGTTTCGTGCGCACCAACACGATTTCGTCATGTTTTTCGTGCCGCTCACCACGAAATGCGCACCAATGTATTTTAAACGGCGGACTTTTCGTGCCACCCAGAACGTATTTCAAACGAATGTGTGTATTATATTTTTAATGTAAAACCATGGCGAATCCAACGCTATATTTTGCATGACATCGTCCCTAACCATAACCCTAACCATAACCATAACCCGGTGGTACACTTACCTTTTTTTTTTTTTTTTTTTTTTTTTTTTTTTTTTTCCAATTTGCATAGGAATTTCAAGAATGTCCGGCGGCCGGCGGCCGCAAACGCGATCACACAAGCAGTATACGCCGATGGACAGCTTAGATCGTCATGAATCCGCTGGTATAAACCACTTTCAGCTGTGATTACCACAGCGGGTTTCGTTGTGAGCAACACGAAAAACATTTCGTGGTGAGCGGCACGAAAAACATGACGAAATCGTGTTGGTGCGCACGAAAAAGAAACAAAAAATTTACGTAACAGTTTCACGAATCCCCGTGAGACCGTGTTGTCCATATTCAGGACGTCTTGAGATGTGCAAACGTATTTTGCTAAATTGACCGAAGCTGCAAACTCGATGATAGAAACATTATACACCCATGGAAAGCTTAGATTCTCATGAATCCGCCGGTATAAACCACTTTCAGATGTGATTACCACAGCGGGTAATATAAACACATTTGTCCAACAAACAGCAAATAACGTAAACAGCACAACTCACCTTTGAATCCTCATAACTAGTCACAGATGAAAATATTCCACAAAAAACGGCCATAATCCAACCTTGGACATCCAGACAAAACAAGCCAGTAAAATATTTTGTCCAAAACATGTCTTGAAATAAGTAAATAATCCACAAATAGCTAGTTTTCATGAATGTGCACCTCACGCTGTGCGTCCCATATTTGGGATAGACTCCAGTAGAGTTCCTGTGTCCTAAGAAAAAAAAACATTATTATTGATAAGCAATCATCCTTTTTTACTTTTGAATGATGACCAGAAAGCTTAGAATGTAAAAATCCAAATAAAACACATAGCACGCTAAGTGAGTATACACACAGTCACGGGTGCATTAGTGCGTGGCACAGTGAATGGAAACAAAATGGCATCAAATCTCCAGTTGTCCCCACTCTGTTATACAGGAACTCTACGGAGATGTGTCTATGGTGGGGGAGGGGGCAGAAGCAGAGTCTCCAGTCGAGGTGTGAGTGGGGGCTGGGGTGGGGTGTGAAGACCCAGATTCACTCTCAGAGCTCACAGAGGTGGGGGTTGGTCGAACCTGTTAAAGAATAGGTTTAGCATGAATGAATATGGCTTTATGTGAATCCACAGATCATTTCCTGGCTTTTTTTCTACAACCAATGCAAGGGGGAGAAAAAGATTTAGATCTCCCTGTAGGGTGGTCACCACCCTTGGGAAGAGTGTGACCCTACAGTTCTATCTCAACAAAAACACAGACAGGACTCCCACATCCAGCAATGATTTAACACTCCTCCTGGCTGGAATGGGGAGAAGAACAATAACATTGCCAGAGTCTGCTGACCACATGGAGGTAAATTAAGCCAACTTATTAACAAGTTTGTTTTCATTCCAAACCAACTCTGGATGAAGTTTTACCTCTGTTACACAATGTGGTGTATTGTGTTATATACAGATTTCAAGACTCCTAATCTCCAATTTTCCAAAACTTGGATCTGTTTTAGGAGGATGGCTTCTATATAAAGCTCGAGGTATTGTGGACTTTAAAAAAAGGGTCAAGTATTCAATCATTTAGCCATGTTTTTAGTCTTCATTTATTTCTTTATTGCACTTTTCAGGTGGATCAGGACAACGGAAGTTATCCGTAATCCCCCCAGAAGCAGAGGGATACAATGGACTGTAATTAAAAAACATGACTGGAGGAGGAAAGAACATAATTTATATTCTTCCTCTCCAGGAAGAATTAAGCATTTCCCCTCTTCCACATGATGCTATTGAATTTGAAAAGATGCCAAAGGCAGCATGTAGGATGTTTGGGGCAATTATACCTTTCCAGGTTTTGTCCACACATGTACAGTCATGTGGAGAGGAGAAGTCATCAGCAACTGACTGCGATGTTGATGCATGGGTGAACTGGTTCTCATAATTTTTGATTGTTTTCAAAATTTAAAACAGTGAATGTGAGTGTAACCTAATATCTTTTTTAGTCTCCTTCTCCCGAGGAATCAGGGCCAAGTACATCACAAGGGACACCAAAATTGGTAATTGAAAAGAAGTTTCATTTAATATATAACTGTTGTGCAACCACTAGAATAGCTGCTGACTCAGGTAGCCCCGTCATCGTGGTGCTTTCAGACCTTACAGCAGCTTCTGACACGGTGGATCACACGATCCTGCTGGCTCGGCTTGAACACCATGTCGGCATTGAAGGCACAGCCCTTACGTTATTTTGGTCCTACCTGGCCAATAGGAGCTTCTCTGTTCCTCTCGGCCCTCTCGCCTCCAACATCTGGCCCTCAGTCAGAAATCTTGCTGGGGGGGACCAGGGGGGACACAGCCTTTGCTGTGGCAGCCCCCAGACTCTGGAATTCTCTCCCCTTCCACATCCGTGCAGCCAATGTCAGGCCAGCAGCAGCTGGGCCTAGTTTAATGGAATTCTGTAGTTTTTTGTGTGCGTTTTATCTCTCCCTCCTATTTAGGCTTGGCTCAGCAGGCAGGAGTGGCAACAGGTGTTCTCGATTCACAATCATGATCAGTGGGCGTGGGAGCAGCTGGGGACGGCTCATCAGATCTTCACCAGCTCCTTTATAAGCAGACGCTGCTCACTTCTCAGTGCTGGATCGTAGCTAAGTGATAGCCGCTGCTATTCCTGTAATCACTCACCTGATTACCTTTCCACAACTCATCCTTGCTCAATCCTAATGCATTCTCTGCTCCTCTCTCCAGTCTCCGGATCAGCCGCTCCTGTCCCTGTTGGACTACGGATCATCTGTTTCGCTCCGTTCGTTGTTTGATTGAGGAGGCTCAGCTGAAGCGTTCCAGTAACCCAGCGTCCTGTCTACACACCGATGATTGTCCAGCACCGGCTACCACACGGACCGCCGGCCGACTGCAGTTCTCCAGCATGCCCTGGAACCCAGTCCGAGCATCCAGATCGTCCTGTTGTTAAGTACTGAGAGACTGACTGGTTGTCTGATGAAGCTTACTAGTATTTAGAAAACCCGTGTATAAGTAACAGAGGGAGACCGATTGTAGCCTGAGCTAAGCACCTGAGAGAGATGGTTAGGATTGGACATTTCTGTGAATGTTAATTCTTCGCCTTGAATTTGAGAAACTTTGAGAAACGATTCTTGAGGCCAGGCTAGTTCGTGTTTGCTGTTTATTCACGCATTGAGAGGCTTTTGAGTTTAAAAGTTTTGCATTGTGTATAGTTCACCAAGCCACTAGTTGGCGCAACCTTCGTTGTCATTCAAGACTAAATACTTCCTGTTTCTCAACCCCATCTTGGGATTTGTAGTATACAATTTAAATAACATTAAAATCCATTCATAAAAGAACCTGTGGTCTGTCGTTTCCTGCACTTGAGCTCCTCCAGTATTCATAACAGCCAAGGCTTTTTCAAGTCTGAGATGAAGTCCCATCTTTTTTCACTTGCCTTTGATTAGGTTCTTATGTTGTGTTTATTGCATTTAATTTTGTGAAGTACTTTAGTTTGTCTCAGCTGTTTTGACTCGACTTGACTAGAAGTCTGTAAGTGGTCTTTCTGTGTTACTGCTTTTTTTTTTTTTTTTTTTTTTTTTTTTTAGGTTCCCTGTCCATTGTGTGCAATAGAGTATCGAGAAGACATCCTAGCAGTTCATGTGGAGACAGATAAATATAATTTATAATATATGCCATAGTCAGGTAAATATTGGATGCAGGAATTGTTAGATATTAGTGCATGGCCTCCGACAAAATGACTTACATAAGCACTGTTATCACTTATCTTACTTCCATTAGAATCTGGATAAAAGCACATTCCTTTGTTTTAACTTATAGCTCTACAGTTAGCAACAACACCATAAATTATAGTCTTCATGTTTATAGTCTTTTTTTTTTTTTTTTTTAAGAATTTGTAAATGTAAATGTAATGCTAATTTGAAAGTGTTTTCCTATCATGCTTTATTTGACAGTGTGGAAGAAGAAGCCTCCAAGGGGGCAGACATGGACATATCTACTGGAGGAGAAATCAAAAAGTGTATCTTGGGTTTACAAATAGATTTTCATAATTTTATCATTTCCATTTCAAATCAATAATCACTAGTGCTTCATAGTATCATCAGAAACAATCTTCGCTTCTATCTAACTATATTGTCTCTTAGTAGTTATACAAATTATTGAACTTGTATTGTCAATACTACATATAAGATACTGTAGGCATTTTTGAATGGTCCTGAAATATTTTTGAAAAGTGACTTTCACATGCACTGATTTATTCTTAACCATTCTTCCATTTGTAACCATTTCCATTATAATAGTAATACAAGATTAATTATTGGCACCAGTCACATCAATTATATCAAATGATTTTCAGAACAGAAAAAAATGTCACGTGAGTTTTAGTTTCATACATTTTTCTTAGACATGCATTTTGAATCAAAGATGTGACTCATAACTAATAACTATTGTGCTTTCCTTCTACTTGTCTAGTCTGGATGACATTATCCAGGCAATCCAGGATGCAGTTGTCACTGATGATGGCAAAACCTTTGACCTCAGTGTCAAGGCAGAACCTGGTAGAGAGAGGGCTACTGCAGTGGCAACGACAAAAAACAGCCTCACCAGTTTATCAGCTTAAAGTTTCCTTTTTGGGTGAAGCTGGTGTGGACACAGGAGCTCTCAGAAAAGAATTTCTGACAGGTAGGTGTAGGACAAATGACATAAGTCATGTCACCAGAATATATTGAAATATTTGAGTTAAATAGCTTTAAAATATTATGTTAGATGTTTTATCAGAAAATGTAATGTCATGCATGTATTTTAGGGATGATCGAGGGCGTAGAGACCAGATTCTTTGAGCTGGGCACACATGGGAGAAGACCCAAGTATTCACTGTCTGATTTAGACAAAGGCTGTTTCAGGTGTGTACTATGTACCACAAACACAAAACCATCATATGTGTCATACTAAACAGTTTCCACATCAGCAGTAAATGATTAACATTGTCATTCATTTTGAGTCATGACACTGGTCACTGTACGTCCAAATTTTCACTCTTTTCTCTTTGTTTTTGCTCCTGAGGGAAATATCCAACTGCTAAATGGTCGTCAAACATCATTAACAGCTCAATATGTTTGTTTTTTGTGGCAGTGATGGTGTACATTGGGATTTTTGGGCTTTTCTCTAAAAACAGCTGAGCACTGACAGTAAACCAAACACTGACCTAAAAGCGTAAAGATCCATAGAGCTGGGCCCTGCATGTCACTGCAGCAACAAAAAATTCTATTTTTTTTATTATGATTAGCTAGTTACATAAAAACATAATATGTAAAAATAGGATAAAATTGTGCTTTTGTACTTTTTTCAGGAGTATAGGGCAGATAGTTGCCTCCAGCTTGGCCCCAGGAGGACCAGCTCCAAATGTTCTGATGGAGTGGTGCTATCACGTGTTGTGCACTGGGTCGCTGGACATAGAGAACCTGACCAGAAGCCATGCGGGAGAGGAGTATGCCGATCTGTTGACAAGAGTAAGAACATAAACACCTTTCAGCAAAACTACTGACTTGAGAGCTGTAGACTTGTGACACTTGAATTTAGTCAAACATCCCACAACTCCCATATGATTTTAATTAGTAATATAATTGAATGTATACACTGATGGCACACAAGGTGTTGGTTGTCTATTTTCACTCTAGGTGGAGGTAGCCACTGAGATGACTATCACAGATCTCACCCTGGATATTCTTAACTGTGGATACACAGGACATGTCCGCTGTGAGAAAAAGGATGACATCATTCGGTATGTTGGAGGTTCTTCTGTATTATGAACTGTTTCAGAACTCGGTGTATATTTATGTTTGCAAAAAATATAATTCTAACCCATACAATCAGCAACTGCACACTTTGTCTCTTTTTTGATTAACTTAATTGTTTGAATGCTCCTTTGGATCCTCAGGTTTAAAATGGTAGCACACATGATTACACAGCCAAGAAAACACAGAGAAAGACAGAGGTAGATGGAAAGACACAGATGGAATGATAGATATTAACTGAATTTTAGCGATAATACAGACATGAAATTACTGAATGCTGCAAAGTTTGGTTGTTTTTCTTTTTAATTCTTACATTGTTCATAAATTCCAAAAGTTTCAAGTATTTTGTGATTGATCTTCTTCATCACAAAATACTCCAATTTATTTATATGTCATATGTTTTTTTGTGTGTGCATGTGATTTGTTACAAAAAACAGCTATAGTTCTCCATGGCAACCTGAGGCTACTCCCAATGCTGCTACAGAGAAGGGAGGGTCTATCACTCTGTGGCTTGTCAGATTTCATGGCCAAGTATCCTGATATGTGCAAGCCTTTGTTTGTGCCAGGGCTAGAGATGAAAGGAAGTCCACCATAGACACAATTTAAGATTAAAATGTTTTCTGGTACCATGAAGGTTCTATTAGAATTTGAGTTGAAACGGTATTCTTGTTGTGTTTGAGTTAGTCGTAAATCCAATAGTGTGAAGTTCCTACTGTGTGTGGAAAGATCTAAGTTATTACACATGAAAATGTAATGGTACATGGAAAAACAATTGATAGGAGAGTTAGGTGAAAGTTTTGTGATTAAAAAGATCAGCCACAGATCGTGACACAATGCTTTGGATTTCATTGATACTGAAACATTTTAACTGTCTTTTTTAATTTAAAGAAATATTATTGTACACTTATCTTTTTCAAATCAAAAACATTAAAATCTTACACTTTGTCTCAAAATTCTGTCTTTTTTAGATGACACAGATCCTGGGATACACCACCCTGAATGTCCATCATTGTCTCCACATGCATTGCTCCAGTGGGTAACAGGCTAAGCTCATGTTCCCGTCCTGCAGGAGGAGAAGAGACATTTTAAAGTGAAGATTAAGTTCAACCATGACTGCCAGCAGGACTGTGGTGCACATAGCATATGCTATCCGTTGGTGGCAGCGTGCACGAGCACCATCACCTTTCCTGTACAACATATGGCAGCCTATGACAACTTTAAAGTTGTCCTTTTAGAGGCATTCCTGCAGGGGCAAGAGTTCTTAAGAGTGTAACACATTTGTGCATCCAACTGTTGCATGACGAACATATTTGTTACACCCTTATTTATTTCAACTACTTTTAGCTATTTGGCCAATGCACTCAGATATATTTCCTCATTACTAATGACACAAGCAGAACCAGAGTTGTTGAAGTATGATGGAGTTTGTAGTAGTGATGGGACAAACAACACTGGTGCGTCAGCACTGTGCCAAGCACACAAGAGCGAAACCTCGTATTGGTGCGTGTATCGCTTTAAGACAAAAATCACGTGACGGATACAGGGAGCGTGTCGTTTGGATGTGCGGTGCCAAATTGCGTTTATAAGGAAACAAGCTGTATCGACATGTATTGTTGCTGTGTCTGTTTTCCCTCACCTTGTTCAACTTCTGGCTTCATGGATCATTCCACTAAGAAGAAGTTTTCCCCGGTCTGGAATCATTTTGATCTTTTGACGGCAAATAAGGTAAATCTTTTTCTCCTTTTGGCATTGTTTACTGTTAGTTATTTTTTTAATTAAATATGTTTCTACTCTTTTCTGTAAGAGGTTTGAATTGTTTTCAGATAGATTAACTTTTTATTTTATTGTAGGTGAAGTGTCGGCTCTGCTCCACAGAGCTATCTTACATCAATAAGAGCACTTCATCAATGCTGAGGCATTATAGAGCTCGGCATGGCAATGAAGAATTGGCAGATACTCGTGTGAGCACGCCAGGTATGTTTAAATTCTCAGAAATTAGAATTTCTAAAAATAGTTTATTACGCACAAAAGGCTTTGTGTTACTCTAATATTGTTTGTAAAAATCAGTCCTTTAACAAGCTTTAAATAAATATTTGGCTTGCAGTTCCTAACAAGCAAGCAGTGATTGAGGCTGTGGTCAACATGATTATCAAAGACTGTCAGCCGCTCACCATTGTTGAAAATGAGGGATTCAGGGAGCTCCTGAAGCTTATTGCACCCTCATATGTTCTACCAAGCAGGAAGGTATGTTTAAGAAATGCATGGTTGAATTAATTAGCGACTACTGTCATGTCATATGTCTATTTTGTTTTCATAATGTACTAAAGTATTTGCATGGTTATTTTTAGGCCATCAAGGACTTGGTGAGTCAGAAATATGAGGCGGAAAAGGAGAAAACCAAAAAGGACCTCCAGAGCGTCGTTGCTATTAGTTTAACAGCTGATATGTGGACGTCCATTAATATGGAGGCATATCTTGCTGTTACTGGCCACTATGTGGACAAAGAAAGCCATGAACTCCGTTCATCAGTCTTGGGAGTGCAGCATTTTCCTCAGAGACACACTGCAGAAAATTTGGTCATGGTTAAAAGGAACCTCATGGAGGAGTGGAGCATAGCAGGCAAGGTCAGATGTCTTGTCACTGATGCAGCAGCAAACATGAATTCATGTGCTAAAATGCTGCAAATACGGCAAACCATTTGTATTGCCCATTCCATGAATTTAATTGTAAAAAAATCATGCGATCAAATCACAACGCTAACAGAAATACGCAACAAAACACGGCAAATTGTGACATACTTTCGCTCAAGCACCACAGCCAAAGAAAAACTCACTCAAATGCAGCAACAGCTGGGAACACCATTCCATAAATGAATAAACGAGGTGCCGACACGATGGAACAGCACCTACCACATGCTGGAAAGAATGACTGAGCAGAAGGAGGCAGTCTGGGTGTCACTGGCCGCATTAAAAACTGATATCACTCCTCTGACTCCTGAGGAACTTGAAATGATTGAAGAAATGCTCAGGGTGCTTGTTCCTTTTAACCAAGCCACAATAGAACTCTCTGAGGAAAAAAGAGTCTCAGGCTCAAAGGTTATTCCATTGATGAAAATGGTCCACATTGAACTTCAACGTCAAGCCTCAACAGTGACAAAAACAGCTGCTCAAGAGCTGGCGGAAAACCTGAGAAAGCGACTGAGTGAATCTGCAACCTGGAATCGCTCAGTGTGATGACACTGGCAACACTGTTGGATCCCAGGTTTAAAACAGTTGGCTTCTTTAGTCCACTAAAAGCAACTGAAGCTGTCAACAGACTGAAGTCGGAGTGTGCTGCTGAAATAAGGAGCCATGAGCCTGACCCAGCAGGAGAAGAACCTCGCTCTTCACATGGATCAGAACACAGTTCAGGTATGAAAACACATTTTTTGTGTTTATTTGTATATTTCTGTTGCAGTTTGTCATGTGATAATAAACTAACGACTAACAAAGAATTATTTCTAAAATATTTGTTAGGGCACAATCTCTGGAAACCTCTGGATATGGAGGTAGAGGAGAACAACTCGACCTCGAATCCGACAGCCGATTCCATAGTGGAAGTCCAACGCTACCTGGCTGAAACCAACACACCCAGAACACAAGATCCGTTGCAATATTGGAAAAATAACCAGACAACATATCCACACCTGCATCAACTCGCACTTAAATTTTTATGCACCCCATCCTCATCTGTACCCTGAGAGTTTTTTCTAAGGCAGGGGAACTGGTGTCCCAGAAGAGAAATCGCCTTGGAGCAAAGACACTGCAAAAACTTTTGTTCCTCAATAAAAATGTATGAATGAATCCATTTTTAGTCTGTTATTTCGTATGATTGAACACTCAAGTTAAAAAAATAAATACATACATAAGTTAACAATTGGAACTCTGAATTTTATTGTGGACAAGTTTGCTATATTTTACAGTCCAACTCATTTTAGCATTAACACAAACAAGGGATTTAGCAAATTTTAAACTCTTCTCATGAAGAACTCAGCGAACAAATTGAGCAAATGAAATTATGCAATGATGAGATCACATTATCAGTAAAAGACTAGCAATTAAATAAAGACTAAATATTATTTCACAGGCTGATGTTGGGTTTGCAGCATGTGAGTTTTTCCGTCTTATTTCATTGTGCTTACTTGCAATGATTTTAGAACTACTGTAGAGGTCACTATTGAGTGACCAACACAGTTTGGGTAGTGTGTCAATACACTCCTTGAGGCATCATCATCCCAGCACTAGTTTGTAGCATTTTCAAAGAGCAAAAAACTAGTTGTAGTTTGCTGTGTAGATGCATACATGCTGTCAGTCATTTTACAGTGACTGTCAGTGGGGTTGAGTGCTGCTGGTTGTGATGCGGCTGAGTAGAGGCAGCTACACTGCTACTGACCTGAACTTTATTTTACTTATTTTGAAAGAATCCTCTTTGCATACATCCAATCCTGCTAGTTTCCACTGATTTGTTTATTAGTCCGTCTGTGTGGTTTGTTGTGACAGATGGACACAACAGATTTAAAAATCTGCTGTGAACAGTATCCCTCTATAAGTTAACAAAGTGCTCCCCTAGTTAAATCAGATCTAATTAGCTTTTGTCAATTGCTATAGATACTCTTCACCCCTGAGCTGAATGCTCATTTGAAGTAAACACCCATACTCGTATATAAAGATATGCCCTATACAGTACCAGCTAATAGTAACTGGTTGTTAATGTCTTTTGTCTCTGACTCAGGATTGTTTCTGTAATTTCTCCTGAAGCTGCTAAACTAAAAAGTGAACAGTGAACAACATGAATAGTGAATCCCAGAGCAGAAACCCGTTTTCCTTTCATGCTGTCATGGCTAGGCGGGTGAACCCAAGCAGCAGGCAACAGACAAGCGGGTAATTTAATAATGATTTAATGAAAAAAAACAAAACATAAACTTTTCTCTGGGGAGGCACAGGAAATTAACAGAACAGGGAACTAAACTAAACTAACAGAAGGCGACGGCGCGAGGCCGTAGTGGGGCTAAACTGAAACTAAACAGCGAGAGGTGACTCACGTAGTGTCCGGGGAACGGGAGACGAGGTGGGAGGCTGAGCTGGGGGAGCCGGTGGTGGACGTAGAGAGGACTAAGCAGGCAGACCGGGAGCAGACAGAGGAGGGGTGCAGAGTGGAGTGGGGGTTCCGGGGTGAGGAGAGAAGACGGAGTCGGCAGGGTAATCCAAAGATGAAAACAGAGTCCAGGTACGGCATGCATGAGGGGATGAGGGGATGAGGGGCGTGTAGCCATGAAGCAATGATCCAGCAGTGGGAGCTGCGCTGATTGTGGATCTGCTCATCCTTAGCCTGACGAGCCAGAGCACAGGAGCAGGAGGGGGCGTGACACATGCACTAAAGTTTAATTGTTATCTATTACAGCTGATTATGAAAGAATGGGAAGTCAGTTTTTTGGAAGAGTAAAAATACATTTCAGTCATTTTAGATGACTCTGTTTCTGTTTGGTTTTCTTCAGATTGAAGAACTCTGCACTGGACAGGGAGGAATTCCAAGAGATAAACTCTGATCAGGAAAATAATTCCAAATATTATTTTTCCAATAACACACTCCACAGGGCAACTTCTTTTGTGCCAAGCCAGAAGAAACACAGGTCCTGTTAATTGCTTTTTTTTTGGTTTGGCAGATCATTGTTAACTTGTTGTGATGCGTTCTAATCACAGTTTAATTAAATTACACACACTTTGACTCTTCATGCCTATGAATGTATGTGTCACAGTAGCTGATGTATCGTCTTACCAACATGATAGTTGTTCACTGAAAAATTTGAAGACAACGACAGTAAATGTCATAACCATGGGAGTCAGATTGGCCTGTAGGGTCCACAACTTCTTCAAGGTGTCTTATATCTTGCTCAGTTAGGGGTGTAGGAAATTCTGGAACAACAACCCCTGATTCTTGAAGGAACTCATCACAGTGAAGGGCACTCTCCCAGTCTATGTCAAGTTCTTGCAGATCCTAGGATTCAAAGAGTGGCATGAGTTGACAGTCTAAAAATAACATATTTAAAATGTAGGCTACTGCTTCAGTGAATGTATGTTCAAAAAAGGTGAGCACCTCCACATTCTCAGCCTCATCTGTGCTGTTCTGCAGCAGGCCCAACTGCCACAACTGTTGAGGGGTCATGCTTCTCTCTGTGCAGAGTGGGTGATGGTTCCATCCCTCAGCAAAGGTGCAAAGTGCTTAAAATGCTTGGGAACATCACGTAGGTACGGCCCGTACACAGAGCAGGTTGTAGAAAAGGTGTGCTCGATTTGCTCACCCAGCTGTCCAGGAATGATATTAATAGTATTATTTAGCATTTCATTCGCACGTTATACCTATTTCGTGGCCACAAATTAGTATTTTGTGCGCACGTTATACCTATTTCTTGGGAACGAAGTAGTAATTCGTGGGCACATTATAGCTATATCGTGGCCACAATTTATTTATTTTTTTACCATGTCGTGAGAGGGGCTTCGTACTTTTGAATAGGTGTAGTAAAAAACCTGGTAAGGTTCTTCCAACAAAACTCTCGCCACATGTTGGAACCCGTAGTGACCCATTGCAGTCTACATAAGTTCTTCCAACTTTCACTTGAAATTTCCATGTTTCCTTCCTTTTCCCATCTTCTCTTAATGTAGTCCATATTGACATGTTTACCTTGTTGAATGGCTTCGTATACTTTAGATATTATTTTCTTTTGAGGAAATGTTGTAATTAATGTTAGAAAAGTCTGCAAGAACCCCAAGTTACTTTCATCCCATGATGTATTTATATTCTGATCAAAATAGTGTCTAACCTGTAAGTATCTATAGAAATCATCCTGGCCTAATTAAAATTTGTTTTGTAGGAATTCAAAACTCATAAACACCCCCTTGTGGACAAAAGAATAATAGCTAGTAAGTCCCTTTGAGAGGAAATCTTTTGTCAAGCGCATTTGGCTTGAAGTCAGAGTCGTACGCACACCACCTGAGGATTCGGGACAGATTTTCCAAGTTACAAATTTGTATAACTCTATTCCATGAGTTCAAGAGAGATTCATACATGGGGTCATTCGTAAAGCTGGCATTAGTTTGCAGTTTTTTGTCAGCTAACAATGCCATAATTGGTATGTCCTTTATAACAGTCCCTTCAACATCTTTCCATCCTGCCAAATAAGTGGGTGAACACAATCCGATTAAAGGTCTAATTTGTGCACGTTATAATATTCCCGAAGGCAGGGAAGGCCTATTCCCCCTTTCTCTTTTGTTAATTGTGTTGTCTGATATTTTATCCTTGCTCTTTTATTTTGCCAAATATATTTTGCCAGTAGTCTGTCCCACTCATCAAAATGTTTTTGGACTATCTGAATTGGGAGGCATTGAAAGAGGTAAAGGAACCAAGGGAGGATACTCATTCTAATTGATTGTACCCAAAAATGTAGACCCATAAAAGGGACATTATTCCATCTTTGTAAATCTGATCTTATTTTTGAAATTAGAGGCCCGAAATTGGCCTGAAACATTTCAGATGGATCTTTTGTCAGTACAGTTCCCAAATATTTAATACTATTGGCATCCCATTTCCATTTGTATGCACTTTTAATTTTTGTAGGTGGATTGTAATTAAACTTTAAAACCCGAGTTTTGGTGATATTGATTTTATAGCCTGAAAAAGAGCCATATTCATCCAATATTTTCATTAATTTGTGAAGCGACTGGGTGGGGTCTGTCAGAAATATTAATATGTCATCCGCGAATAGAGCCAATCTTTGCTCCCCTGATTTTAAAGTAACACCCTTAATTTCTGTACTCTGCCTCAACTTTTGCACTCCTCTGTTTTTTGTTTCTAAGAGCCCTGTAATGGTAAATTTCTCCTTTGTGAGAGCAATAAAGTCTATCTTATCTTATCCTATCTTAACCATTGAGCTAGGGGCTCGATAAATAAAGAAAAAAGTAAAGCAGATGCTCCACAGCCTTGGCGGGTTCCTCTTTCTAAAGAAATTGGCTTGGATAGGTCCCCGTTTATTTTAATCCTCACAATGGGTTTGCTGTACAGTGCGGAGAATGTCCGTATTATGTCCGAGTGAAAGCCAAATGCGGCTAATACTTTATATAAGAATTCCCATCGTACTGAATCAAACGCTTTTTCTGCGTCTAAACCTATTAAAAGAGTTTTCAAATTATGTTGCCTGACATGTTTCATGATCAAAAGCACCTTCTAGTATTGTCCTGCGCCTGTCTTTGTCTAATAAAACCTGTCTGGTCTTTATTGATAAGTTCACGTAAAATGACTTCTAAACGTTTACATAATATGGAAGTAAATAATTTGTAGTCGATATTGAGTACACTCACCGGTCGATAGTTTCTACAGTCAAGTTTATCCTTATTCTCTTTGGGAATTATGGAGATAATAGCCTCTCTCCAGGAGGGAGGGATAGTTTTAGTTTCAAGTACACAGTTAAAAGTTTTCACTCACGTTGGTACCAACTTATCCTGCATAATCTTGTACCATTCAGAATTAAATCCGTCTGCACCTGGGGCCTTTCCATTTTTTAATCTCTAAATTGCTGATACAATTTCTTCCTTAGTTATTTTGGATGTTAGTTTCTTGTTCTGATCATTTGAGACTTAAGGTAAATTTAATGAAGATAAGAAGGTATCAATTCCATTTGCACTTCTTAATTGTCGTTGAGTATATAACTTTTCCCAGATAGCAAACTGTGGGTGAATCAATGTTGAATCTATGTTGAGACCTAACGTAGAAATTATACAGAAAGTGCAAGGTTGATAAAATGTTGAGTCAACGTTTGCTTGCATAGATTACATGTTTGCAAACATAGATTCAACATTAATTAAACATTGACCTATCAAACATTTTAATTAAACCAAAATACAACGTAGATTCAATGGTATCTTTTAAACACAGCCTTCAATATTGACAAAATATTGTTGAATCAATGTTGATCAATCAATCTTCAACCGGAGCCACAATTCAACCTTCTTAACCCTAATTCAACATTGATTTAACATCTTTTGCTATCTGGGTAAAGTGTGATTTATGGTTGAAAAGCAAACGTTGACTCAACATTTTATCAACCTTGCGCTTTCTGTATAATTTCTACGTTAGGTCTCAACATAGATTCAACATTGATTCACCCATAATTTGCTATCTGGGATTCCACCATCCTTTGTTGCATTGGACATGTTTCTCGCATTGTCTGTTGTCACTGGGATTTTGAAGTTTGGTCTCTCTAAAATGGTAAATGGTTGTATTTATATAGCGCTTTTATCCAAAGCACTTTACATGATATGTCACATTTACACACTGATGGCAGAAGCTGCCATGTAAGGCGCTAACCACGACCCATCAGGAGCAATTAGGGGTTAGGTGTCTTGCTCAGGGACACCTCGACATGAGCACGCTGGATCAAACCAGCAACCTTCCAATTACAAGACGGCCACTCTACCCACTGAGCCATGCCGCCCTCTAATTTCCATTCCACTGCTGCTGTAGTGGGATGTTATTGTTATGTAGCTCTCTGTCACTCTCGAGGTCCACCCATCTGTGGATTGGTCCCAGCCAATCAGCATGACTTCCTCAAGCTACAAGAGCAGACGCCACTCGTTCTCCAGCGCTGGATCACGACGCTACCTGTAATAGCTTTAGCATCTATAGTCTGAGTTTATGCCTTTGTATGCCTTCAGTAACTCTGGTTTCTGTTCTGCTTTAGCTGTGGATACCTGTGCCGTCCGTACGCCGACTGGGACACCTCCAATCAGTTCTGCATGGCTCAGCCCTTCAAAAATGCGAGCCTTCACATCATCATACATGCCAGGTAACACATTATCAGTCATATATGTTCTGCATGGCATTTCGTATCGTGGTTGTAGAACGCTGATCAAATGTCTAAAACCAGCATTCTCCACCACTGAGAGTGGTCTCATGTCTGCAGCGATAAACACGCCAATCGCCCTCGTTATTTGGCGAACGTGTTCTGATCCGGGGTGCAGTTTTTCTCTGTAGGAGCTAGGGATTGTTATCTGGGTCGTGGTTTTACCACTGGCGGTAGCTTTTAGCTCAGTTTCTTTGTGGTGTCTGTTCATATGCGTCCCCATGTTAGAGGTGGTGCCTGTAGCATACGGCACGCGTGTCGAACAGATGCGACAGACTGTGTGGGTTCTGTCAATGACACGGTGAGTGCCCTCATAACTTACGGGGAAGCCAAAATATTTCCACACTTTGGATTTGAAGGAAGCGGGAGGGGTTTCCAGTTCCAGCTGTGCAATGTTATCATCAGCAGCAGTGGCCATAGTTTCCGAAGAATCCACGCAACACGAAGCAGTTGTTTCTCTCGGTCTGCACTCTGCAAAGTTAGCATGCGCCACGCTGTGTTTACTTCCTGCTGCTCGCTGTGTGGCTCCTCCCACTCCTCCTTCCTCGTCGGCAACACGCATGCGCGTGATGGCTTTCAATTCTTTTTATTTTTTCACAGTGGCTCTGTCAGTCAGCGCTGCTGTCTGTGGCTCAAATGTGACATGTTCATGCATTCGGTCATGCGCACGCGTGTACCGAGGGACGACTTTGGATTTCGGTACACTGTACCGTACGTCATTTTCGGTACGATTTTGGTATGTACCGAGTACCGTGACAGGCCTAATTGATACTGGTGCACCTGCTCCTGCTTCTGCTGATTGCCTGCAGAGAATTTCCTTCACCTATCACCGCAGCAGCCAGCACACCTAAAAAAAAACCCAAATACACAGGGAAGGAGGGCCCTACGTAGAGCCTGCAGAAGCAGGCCTAACAGTTTTACTGACAGGTTTTAGATAAAACAAATAAAATTTAGCAAAACATCTCTTCATCCTTTTCTTTTGAGATGGAAACAGTAAAAGTGATGCTGATCCAGAGATTCAACAGGAACATGAAGAACTTCACTTCATCTGCTGCTCTGCAGGACTGATGAGAAAACTCAGGGATTAAAAGCTTCTCTTCACATGTTTTCATTTGTGTTACTACAAGTTGATGACTCAATAAATTACATGACTGTTTATATGAAGCACACTATTTATTTGATGCCACAATAATTCAGCTGTCATTTAAATGTACAAAGAGAAACTTGTCTATGTTAGCACACAGAGAAATACCAGAGAGAGGAAAAATATTTACACAAGAATTATTTTGGTAATTGATTTTCTAATTTGGGGCCTGTACAGCAGCATAGTGGTTAGCACTGTCGCCTTGCAGCAAGAAGATCCCCGGTTCAAATCCCAGCCTGGGATCTTTCTGCATGGAGTTTGCATGTTCTCCCTGTGCATGCGTGGGTTTTCTCCGGGTACTCCAGCTTCCTCCCACAGTCCAAAAATATGCTGAGGTTAATTGGTTACTCTAAATTGTCCGTAGGTGTGAATGTGAGTGTGATTGTGTGTCTGTATATGTAGCCCTGTGACAGACTGGTGACCTGTCCAGGGTGTCCCCTGCCTTCACCTGAGTCAGCTGGGATAGACTCCAGCACCCCCCATGACCCTAGTGAGGATGAAGTGATGTACAGATAATGGATGGATTTTCTAATTTGAATCCTCCTTTTACTCCACACAGAAACAATATGTTGATATTAAAATGACTTCATAAATAAATGTCGGTCTTTTCTTCTTCTACACAGCACAATTATTTCAGATGTACAGGCCTGGATGATGCTGTGATCCTCTAATAAATCACATTTAACTCCATGAATAACAGCAGTAGGTAGAAATAAGTCAAAACAAATCAAATCACTCCACTGACAGTGAAGTCAACGTCTTGTTTCTCTCCTTGTGGCTCATGATGCTTGAATTTCAACCACTGCGTTGACATGGTCTGCTTCTTCTGTGGAAATGAAACAGCACAGAGAGTGTTGGAGCTCAAACACTTTGAGGACAAATATTCAAGTCAACATGTGACTTTGTGCTTTACAAAACAGCTGCAACACTTTGACTCACTTGTGTTCCAGTGTGACAGAGACTGACAGTGAAAACATGAAGGGAGTTAGAAAGAAGAAGAAAGTGTGTGAATCTGCACCCAAACAGCAGGAGGCAGTCAGCTGCTCTGCTGCGGTTTTACTCTCATGTTTATTCACCACATCAGTGTTTCCTCTGCTGCTTGGAAATGAGACAAACAGAAGATGATTTGATTTCCTGTGGTCTGATTCAGAGAAACACGTTAGACACTCTGACATCTCACCTTCACTGTCTCTGAGGATTTGTCCTCTGATATCTTTGACTCTATCATCAAACTCAACGTTTCACACCAGCAGCTGTTTTAGGGTGGATTTTCTCTTTCAGTGGAATCGCAATCAAACTCTGCTAACTTACCTTCTCTGCTTTGTTGCAGCATCTTGATGTGAAGCAGCTGAAAGAAGAAGAGAAGAGAGAAATAACAACCCGGTCTCACGGGGATTCGTGAAACTGTCACGTAAGTTTTAGTTTCGGTTTCGTGCGCACCAACACGATTTCGTCATGTTTTTCGTGCCGCTCACCACGAAATGTTTTTCACTGTGGTAATCACATCTGAAAGTGGTTTATACCGGCGGATTCATGACAATCTAAGCTGTCCATCGGCGTATACTGCTTGTGTGATCGCGTTTGCGGCCGCCGGACATTCTTGAAATTCCTATGCAAATTGGTAAGTGTACCACCGGCTTATGGTTAGGTTATGGTTAGGATTATGGTTAGGGACGATGTCATGCAAAATATAGCGTTGGATTCGCCGCGGTTTTACATTAAAAATATAATATACACATTCTTTTGAAATACGTTCTGAGTGGCACGAAAAGTCCGCCGTTTAAAATACATTGGTGTGCATTTCGTGGTGAGCGGCACGAAAAACATGACGAAATCGTGTTGGTGCGCACGAAACCGAAACTAAAATTTACGTGACAGTTTCACGAATCCTCGTGAGATTGGGCTGGAAATAAATACTGACACATTTAAAGACTGACTGTCAAAGGTCCACAGCTGCAGAGTTTAGCACAAAAGTTTGTGTCACCACTCAAAGATGATGAATGTGTTGTAGAGCGTCACGATTCCCAGGATCTTCACTGTGATGTAGACAACAGCCCCAAAGTGTTGGTGATCTGGAACTAGACAGCACAGTCACCTTCTCCTTAGTGGGAATGTTTTGCTTCAGATCATTATTACATTTATTCCTGCTGTTTGCAAACTTGTTACCTTTGAACTGAGTTCCTGATGAAACTTGAATATTTTGAAGCTCAGTCTTCACCACTTTATTCTTCATGACAAATTAGAAATGTGTAACACTGAACATCGAGAGTCAAACTAAGACAGATGAAATGTTTTCAGTTCCCTCTCAGAATGATTCAAATAAAACTCTTGAAGTTTGTCCTTCTGCACTTCTTCTCTTCAAAGTCACATTCAAGTGTATTTGAACAGAAGTCAGTGTTTTACAGTCAAATAAACACACAAATCTAAAGATGATCAGAAAGAAGAACGACTGAAACATTCAGTTCAACATTTACCTTCAACAGTCAGAGGAATCTCAGCTGACATCTGGTTACCAAGAATGTTTGTGGCCTCACAGTGATAAACTCCTCCAACAGTGACATTAAACTGATAAAAGTGTCCTTCAGCTACTTTCTTGGGTCCATCTTTAGTTTTTAAGAACCAGGAGAAGCTGCTGATGGGAGGATTGGCTCTGCTGGAGCAGGTCAGGTTCACCCAGCTACCTGCTGACACCAAACCTGATGCACTGATGGATGCTGAGGTTTCTTTGGGGGTGTCTGGGGGCAAGTAGTGGCGGAGTAGGGGCATAGATGGGGGGTCACAGCACAAAATTATAATTATAATAATATTGCACGCCCCACTTTTCAGGTTTTTATTTGTTAAAAAAGTTTAAAATATCCAATAAATTTCCTTCCACTTCACGATTGTGTCCCACTTGCTGTTGATTCTTGACAAAAAATTAAAATTTTATATCTTTATGTTTGAAGCCTGAAATGTGGCGAAAGGTTGAAAAGTTCAAGGGGGCCGAATACTTTCACAAGGCACTGTAACATGATTGGAGAAATAGGAAGAAGATTTTCTAACACGAATTGTAAAATTATGCAGGGTGTCAAGGCACTAAATCCGTCAAGTACAAGTTTTTTGAGAGAGGAAGCAGTTCTGTTACTGGCTGAAGCTTATGATTCAAATATTGAGGATCTCAAACACGAGTTACATCAGACCAGGAGAGTACTAGACAGAAGAAAGCTGGAAAAAGAGCGTCCTACCAGTCTAAAGGAGTTCACTCAGTTTTTGGACCCATACCAGGATGTTTTTTATGAGTTGTTCAGATTGTGTAAAATAGCGGTTGTTTTACCTGTGAGCGGTGCATCCTGTGAGCGAAGTTTTTCTCAGGCTCATAAAGACTTATTTGCGGTCTACTATGACAGAAAAGAGACTATCGAGTTTGGCTGTACTCAGCATTGAATCAAAACGCACAAAAGCATTAGATCTAGATAAATTTGTGAAGCGTTTTGCTGAGCAGCATGGACATTCAGCTGTTATAGGCATGCCAACTTCATGTGATGCTCACTGGTAAGCCTTTACAAAGGTCTTAAATGGTGACCTCAACAGAATCTGCACTTTTTTCTTTTTTTTTCTGTATTTCTATCTTTGTTTTGCCAACTGAGAAAATCTGATATCACCTTTAATAAAACCTAGTGTAAAGTTTAAAATGTGACGCTAGTGTAAATGGTGTAAATCCTGCTGAACAGGAAGCAGCGTTGTTATTATTTTTAATGTCTCTTTTGTATATGCATTACAAAACTGTACAGAAAGGCCCTGTGTGAACTGTATGAAGTAAATACAACATCAAAATACCACTAAACACCTCATCTATCAAAAAATGTTCAAACTACAGAGGGAGAAATGGAGAAAATGTGTGTTCAGTTAAGAATAAAAGTGATGTCCAGTACCTTGTTTGAGTGCCGGGACCCATTTATTTCCACACAGTGTATTTATGCTCAGTACAGCTCAGTCCATAGATCTTCATGGGTAAGTTTTTCTCTGAATAGTTTCTTCTTGTACAAATGGTGCCTGCTGCCAGTCTGACACAGTCAAAAAGTGTTTGCTTCCTTTAATGCCTTTCCTGTGATAATGCGCCACTTACAGTAGTGTTACCACACATCTGTCTCCTAATAAGTACTGCATGAACTGTTTCACATGGAACTTCAAGTGGCATTAAATTTGTCTGTATGAGTTTGTAAATGGCAGCCTGTGCCCATATACACACGTGGACAAAATTGTTGGTACCCCTCAGTTAAAGAAGGAAAAACCCACAATTCTCACTGAAATCACTTGAAACTCACAAAAGTAACAATAAATAAAAATTTATTGAAAATTAAATAATCAAAATCAGCCATCACTTTTGAATTGTTGATTAACATAATTATTTAAAAAAACAAACTAATGAAATAGGGCTGGACAAAAATGATGGTACCCATAACTTAATATTTTGTTGCACAACCTTTTGAGGCAATCACTGCAATTAAACGATTTCTGTATTTGTCAATGAGCGTTCTGCAGCTGTCAACAGGTATTTTGGCCCACTCCTCATGAGCAAACAGCTCCAGTTGTCTCAGGTTTGATGGGTGTCTTCTCCAAATGGCATGTTTCAGCTCCTTCCACATATGTTCAATGGGATTCAGATCTGGGCTCATAGAAGGCCACTTTAGAATAGTCCAACGCTTTTCTCTCAGCCATTCTTGGGTGTTTTTGGCTGTGTGTTTTGGATCGTTGTCCTGTTGGAAGACCCATGACCTGCGACTGAGACCAAGCTTTCTGACACTAGGCAGCACATTTCTCTCCAGAATGCCTTGATAGTCTTCAGATTTCATCGTACCTTGCACACTTTCAAGACACCCTGTGCCAGATGCAGCAAAGCAGCCCCAAAACATTACTGAGCCTCCTCCATGTTTCACCGTAGGGACAGTGTTCTTTTCTTCGTATGCTTGGTTTTTGAGTCTATGAACATAGAGTTGATGTGCCTTACCAAAAAGCTCCAGTTTGGTCTCATCTGTCCAAAGGACATTCTCCCAGAAGCTTTGTGGCTTGTCAACATGCATTTTTGCAAATTCCAGTCTGGCTTTTTTATGAGTTTTTTTCAGCAGTGGTGTCCTCCTTGGTCGTCTCCCATGAAGTCCACTTTGGCTCAAACAACGACGAATGGTGCGATCTGACACTGATGTACCTTGGCCTTGGAGTTCACCTTTAATTTCTTTGGAGGTTGCTCTGGGCTCTTTGGATACAATTCCAACGATCCGTCTCTTCAATTTGTCATCAATTTTCCTCTTGCGGCCACGTCCAGGGAGGTTGGCTACTGTCCCGTGGGTCTTGAACTTCTGAATAATATCAGCCACTGTTGTCACAGGAACTTCAAGCTGTTTAGAGATGGTCTTATAGCCTTTACCTTTAAGATGTTTGTCTATCATTTTTTTTCGGATGTCCTGGGACAATTCTCTCCTTCGCTTTCTGTTGTCCATGTTCAGTGTGGTACACACCTTTTCACCAAACAGCAGGGTGACTACTTGTCTCCCTTTAAATAGGCAGACTGACTGATTATGAGTTTGGAAACACCTGTGATGTCAATTAAATGACACACCTGAGTTAATCATGTCACTCTGGTCAAATAGTTTTCAATCTTTTATAGAGGTACCATCATTTTTGTCCAGGCCTGTTTCATTAGTTTGTTTTTTTAAATAATTATGTTAATCAACAATTCAAAAGTAATGGCTGTTTTTGATTATTTAATTTTCAATAAATTTTTATTTATTGTTACTTTTGTGAGTTTCAAGTGATTTCAGTGAGAATTGTGGGTTTTTCCTTCTTTAACTGAGGGGTACCAACAGTTTTGTCCACGTGTGTATAGTGTGTACATACTGTTTCTCATCAAACTATTAAATTCGGTATATATGAACATCTGTACATACATGTTGCCACCCCTCAAAATGCCTGCCCCCTTCTTGCCACCCCATAAATATTTTTCTAGATCCGCCCCTGCTCATTACACTCAATCCACAGCAGGCCTGAGTCTATAGACAGATATACAAAGAAAAAAAGAAAGTAAAACAAAGAAAAGACAAAAGAAACTTACTCCCATGCTTCTTTGGCAGCATTTCTTGTTTTATTGAAGAGCTTTTCCTGTTTCACTCTCGCTTGAACAAATCTTTAGTTTTTGTGACAGTTCCTGTAAATATAAAACACTTACTAAAATAAACACAAACTATTTTCTGAACAAATGCAAGGCAGGCCTTAATCAATGACACATACATCTAAAGTTGTGAAAATCTGCATGACAATCATTAAATATTTGTGTTAGTTTAACAGTGTTTGTGCAGGCACATGCGTGGAACTCACATTTGTATGTTGCTTCCTCCATGGCAGAAACAATTTGGCGCACAAGCGAGTCCGCATCTGTGTGGACTCGCTTGTGGAGGGTTTTATCATAGATATGAAGGCTCAGTCCCAAACCGCCCCCTACACACTATCCCTACACACTACCCCTACACACTATCCCTACACACTACCCCTACACACTATCCCTACACACTACCCCTACACACTATCCCTACACACTACCCCTACTCACTACCCCTACACACTACCCCTACACACTATCCCTACACACTACCCCTACACACTATCCCTACACACTATCCCTACACACTACCCCTACTCACTACCCCTACACACTACCCCTACACACTACCCCTACACACTACCCCTACACACTATCCCTACACACTACCCCTACACACTATCCCTACACACTATCCCTACACACTACCCCTCCGTTTGCGCGTTCCCGTGGAGGGTCCTCCATATTAAGGGCAGTCCCAAACCGCATAGTGCGGAGGGAGAGTGGACTGTTCAGCCCTTAAATAGCGAGTCTGCATCGATGCTTACTCTGGGGCTGAATCCCAAACCGCCCCCTACACACTCCCCCTCCACTACCGAGTGTCACTCCAAAAGAAGTCACACTCGCAGCTGTGGAGGGCACCTATTATTGAAGGGGGAGGGTATAAATACGATCGTCAGGAATGGGACGCCCTGTCGCCTCACCGGAAAACGGAAGACGTCATCGCCATGGTAACACAAAGACGCCTACTGTCATGGCTGTAGCGCTGTGGCACAGGTTGCAACTAACAAGGATCGCTGCTGCTTCCAGAAGACGAAAGCATCCCACTTTTTTTCACTCACATGTTTTCCAATCCTATTATCTGGCATTTCAAATCCAACAAATGAATGAATGAATTCTGTCAGTTGTGTTCAAATTTTAAGGTGTCAGGGGGTGCACAATTAAATCAAACGTCAGCACAGAAGAAGATTTATTTCTTCTGATTTATCTTTTTTCACCACTCTTTTTGTGATGTTCTGTCAGTGTGAAAAAGGCGTGGGAGAAATAAAGGACGCATGTGGAACTCACATCGATATGTTGTTTCCTCCTCCATTTCGACGTTGCACTTCCTGAAAAAGTTGTCCAGAGTGAGCATCGATGCAGACTCGCTATTTAAGGGCTGAACAGTCCACTCTCCCTCCGCACTACGCGGTTTGGGACGGCCCTTAATATGGAGGACCCTCCATGGGAACGCGCAAACGGAGGGGTAGTGTGTAGGAATAGTGTGTAGGGGGCGGTTTGGGATTCAGCCTGGACAACTTTTTCAGGAAGTGCAACGTCGAAATGGAGGAGGAAACAACATATCGATGTAAGTTCCACATGCATTATTTCTCCCACACCTTTTTCACACTGACAGAACATCACAAAAAGAGTGGTGAAAAAAGATAAAACAAAAGAAACAAATCTTCTTCTCTGCTGACGTTTGATTTAATTGTGCACCCCCTGACACCTTAAAATTTGAACACAACTGACAGAATTCATTTATTCATTTGTTGGATTTGAAATGCCAGATAATAGGATTGGAAAACACGTGGGATGACTTCAAATTATTTAAAGCAGAATGTAGCCCCTACATCATTGCCTGCAACCTGTGCCACAGCGCTACAGCCATGACAGTAGGTGTCTTTGTGTTACCATGGCGATGACGTCTTCCGTTTTCCGGTAAGGCGACAGGGCGTCCCATTCCTGACGATCGTATTTATACCCTCACCCTTCAATAATAGGTGCCCTCCACAGCTGCGAGTGTGACTTCTTTTGGAGTGACACTCGGTAGTGGAGGGGGAGTGTGTAGGGGGCGGTTTGGGACTGAGCCGAAGAGTAGATACGACATGGCCCTCTCCTACGGAGACAAAAGGCTAGTCGGGTCAAAATTTCAGTTTTTTCCATTGTTGTGTACGGGGCGAAAACAAAAACGGAACAATGGCGGCTCATTGCGCTGCATTTAATGGGCACACTACGTCGAACGTTGGAGACAAGGAAAGTTGGAATAACTTTCCATAGGTAATAATTTTTTTTGGTTCTTTTTTCATTGTTAAATCTTGTTCAGAGTCTATGAGAGCCAACCAGTTAGCCGCTAGCAAAACACTAACGCAAGCTAACAGCTGGACAACCAAATACCAGACGATTATTAGTAGCTGTAGTATAGCTGTACAAGCAGTAGTAGTAGTAATACTAAAAGTACATGCAGCAGTAATAGTAATACCAAAAGTTCAAGCAGCATTAGTAGTATAAATAGCCGTTAGAGTAGTAGAAGTGTCAGCATTTGTAATAGTATTGCAAGTTGTAGTAGCAGAGACAGTATCAGCAGCAGTAGTTGGTGTATTACTACTAGTAGTAGCATTACTATTAATACCACCAATACTACCAATAGTAGTTATAAAGCCTAACTCATATATATCCAGATTAGCATCTATGTTCTTCCTCCAAACCCATTTTATGATTGGGATTTCAGGTGATTCTTTCGGACTGCTCTCACATCATTGAAATGTTACTAAACAATGTTATACTGATCAAATTAAATAACTTTGGTATCCAGAATATTGGCTACTTCTGTTCTTTGTCCTTAATTTAGTAGCATGATTTATTTTTAGATATGTTGTTGTGGACAGACTTATTTACTTCTTTGTCTATTGTTTTTACCCCATCTACAGTGCCTTGTGAAAGTATTCGGCCTCCTTGAACTTTTCAACCTTTCGCCACATTTCAGGCTTCAAACATAAAGATATAAAATTTGAATTTTTTGTCAAGAATCAACAACAAGTGGGACACAATCGTGAAGTGGAACTAAATTTATTGGATATTTTAAACTTTTTTAACAAATAAAAACCTGAAAAGTGGGGCGTGCAATATTATTCGGCCCCCTTGCATTAATACTTTGTAGCGCCACCTTTTGCTGCAATTACAGCTGCAAGTCTCTTGGGGTATGTCTCTATCAGTTTTGCACATCCAGAGACTGAAATTCTTGCCCATTCTTCCTTGCAAAACAGCTCGAGCTCAGGTTGGATGGAGAGCGTTTGTGAACAGCAGCCTTCAGCTCTGCCCACAGATTCTGGATTGGATTCAGGTCTGGACTTTGACTTGGCCATTCTAACACCTGGATACCTTTATTTGTGAACCATTCCATTGTAGATTTGGCTTTATGTTTTGGATCATTGTCCTGTTGGAAGATAAATCTCCGTCCCAGTCTCAGGTCTTTTGCAGACTCCAACAGGTTTTCTTCCAGAATGCTCCTGTATTTGGCTCCATTCATCTTCCCATCAGTTTTAACCATCTTCCCTGTCCCTGCTGAAGAAAAGCAGGCCCAAACCATGAGGCTGCCACCACCATGTTTGACAGTGGGGATGGTGTGTTCAGGGTGATGAGCTGTGTTGCTTTTACGCCAAACATATGGTTTTGCATTGTGGCCAAAAAGTTGGATTTTGGTTTCATCTGACCAGAGCACCTTCTTCCACATGTTTGCTGTGTCTCCCAGGTGGCTTGTGGCAAACTTCAAACCAGACTTTTTATGGATATCTTTGAGAAATGGCTTTCTTCTTGCCACTCTTCCATAAAGGCCAGATTTGTGCAGTGTACGACTGATTGTTGACCTATGGACAGACTCTCCCACCTCAGCTGTAGATCTCTGCAGTTCATCCAGAGTGATCATGGGCCTCTTGGCTGCATCTCTGATCAGTCTTCTCCTTGTTGGAGGTGAAAGTTTAGAGGGACGGCCGGGTCTTGGTAGATTTGCAGTGGTCTGATACTCCTTCCATTTCAATATGATTGCTTGCACAGTGCTCCTTGAGATGTTTAAAGCTTGGGAAATCTTTTTGTGTCCAAATCCGGCTTTAAACTTCTCCACAACAGTATCTGGGACCTGCCTGGTGTGTTCCTTGGTCTTCATGATGCTCTCTGCACTTTAAACAGAACCCTGAGACTATCACAGAGCAGGTGCATTTATACGGAGACTTGATTACACACAGGTGGATTCTATTTATCATCATCAGTCATTTAGGACAACATTGGATCATTCAGAGATCCTCACTGAACTTCTGGAGTGAGTTTGCTGCACTGAAAGTAAAGGGGCCCAATAATATTGCACGCCCCACTTTTCAGTTTTTTATTTGTTAAAAAAGTATAAAATATCCAATAAATTTAGTTCCACTTCACGATTGTGTCCCAATTGTTGTTGATTCTTGACAAAAAATTGAAATTTTATATCTTTTTGTTTGAAGCCTGAAATGTGGCGAAAGGTTGAAAAGTTCAAGGGGGCCGAATACTTTCACAAGGAATTGTAGGTTTCCCAAAGACTTTCAGCTGAGAGGAAGTGGAAGCAGCTCTGAGGGGGGGGGGGGGGGGGGGGGGGGTGTTTGCTGCAAGTGATGAGTCGGTGCTCTGCAGCAAACATTTTAAACCTGATGAGTTTGACAGGGCGGGGCAGTATTGCCGGCTCACACCTGGTGTTATTCCATCAGTGTTTACCTTCCCGACTCATCTTAAAAGAGTAGGTACATTATTTACAAGGATGCAGCAACTCAGTTTTATTGAGTTGAATTATTTTCATGACAATTTACACTTTTTCTGTTACTTTATAGACGACCCACTGTGACCCAATGCACACTTATTATTCACCCTACTTGTGTTTGTATCACTGCTTCCATGCCATTAGCATTTACATGCTCATTGTATGTCAATTATGTGTATGTCTAAGTACTTAAAATAGTTTTTGTCATACTTAACGACTTTTACATGAATCATTCATAATCACCTACAATGCTGTGAGAGGCTAAAAATGTTTGCATTTTCTTTAAACTTTACACCTGTCTAAGTGTGAGGGTGTCATCTGGGCATGTGCACACAAACACACACACACACGTGTGTGTGTGTGTGTGTGTGTGTGTGTGTGTGTGTGTGTGTTTCAATATTAGAGTTGCTGGGCTGCTCCTCTTCTTCTGATTCTTCTGGGACTCCCTCTAGGGCATTGCCAAAGACACTGTTCTCCATCCTGGCAAGCTCCAGTAGGGACTTCCCACACAGGAATAAAGCCTCACCGCACTCGTGTATATATTCCCCTGTGGAATTAAAAAAGAAGTATGAAAATCTATATTTCTTGTTTCTGTAGTCTAAAGCAACAAGGACCACAGCAACCTCAAGGCAAGCTATGGAGAGTCTACACACCTCTCAGTATGCCACCAAAAAGGAACCTCGGCCTCATGTTGACCTTGTGAGTATTTGTACTTGATAAATCCCAAAAAGGTGAGGGGATTATGGGCTTGGTCTCAATAAGCAAGGTGCTGGCAGTGAGATCCATGAATGACTATAGAATTGGTCAACAATCACATATTTTTCATCCCTTTTTCTAATAGGACCACAACTATTCATTGCCCAGTTCTCCGTGTGTTTTGAAGGCCAGGATCAGTGAGGCTACAGCCAGAGTGTTGAGCCTGGAGAAGAAGAAAAGAAATGTGCAGGTGTGAGAAAAGTGAGCAAAGACCACTATAAAGGCTCTACTGAGGGTTCTGACAAAGAAGAACCTACTGACTGAGGAGCTTTGTGAGAGGCTGGAAATATACTCAGGTATAATGAAAGTATTGCTTACTTAACACCCTTAGTCAGACTATGTTTTCAGTATGTAAGGGTACTTACTCAGTTATGCAAATGGAATTTCAGAACTCCCTGTAGCCCTTTTCAAAAAGAGGAAGCACAATGAGTATTCAGCGGAGCAGCGAGGGTTTGCCATCACCCTGCATCTCCATGGTCCTAAAGCGTACAGCTTCCTCAGAGACACACTACACCTTCCTCTCACACACTCACGCTCACTCCAAAGGTAATCTTAATGTTGTATTGACTTTACCATAAAATACATGAATCATAAAGCCCTGCGTACTACTCCCTGGAATAAACATAATAATTGAAGCAAATCTATATACTCTCTAAATCCATATATCATATACTGTTGGGGGAACCAGAGGTTTTTTTTAGATACAAATGAAATGAAAAGAGTACTTGTAAGCACTTGGTTATAAATTTTGTAATTTTTAAAGGTGTCTCTCTTCTTTGGATGACAAGCCTGGTCTGAACATCGTGATGCTGGACATGCTGGAGCAGAGACAAAAGGAAGACCCTGCCAAGTATGGCCGTGTCTCTCTAATGCTAGATGCCATGGCGATAAAGAGACATATTCAGTACAATGCACACACCAAAGCAATGTCTGGATATGTGGATATGGGTGCTGGAAATAATGAAACCAATGTAGCCACTGAGGCTCTAGTGTTCATGGTTGTTGGCGTACAAGGACACTGGAAAGCTCCAGTTGATTGTTATTTTACAAATTCACTTTCACCAGAAACCCAGAAAGAGCTTCTTGTACATGCTTTGGAGGAACTCCATAAGCGGCACATTAAAGTGTTGTGTTTGACTACGGATGGTCATGCCACCAACATGAGCATGTGCAACCAATTTGGTTGTGAGCTGAGGGGAAACCCACATGGACTGTTGAAAACCAGCTTTCCACACCCAGCTGACCCTTCTCATGAGGTGTTTGTGATGATGGATGCTTGCCACATGTTGAAGCTGGCTCACAATATGTTGCAGGTAATGTGATGATTTACATTTTACTGTCTCTGTTTGTGCAAGTAACTACTGACAATTAAAGATTCTGTCTGTAGGCATACAGTCCCATCAAGAGCACTGTGGGCCAGATTCAGTGGAGCCACATTGATCGGTTGAACACCATACAGAAAAAAGGACTTCATGCAGCCAACAGACTGACCGACAAGCACATAGATTTTGACAACCACAAAATGAAGGTGTCCTTGGCTGCACAGACTTTGAGCCGCTCTGCTGCAGTAGCCCTTCACACCCTGAGGGATCTTGGCTGTGCAGAGTTTCAAATCTGTGAAGCAACAGCAGAGTTCACTGAGGTAATGCGACACTGTGGATATGTGTTCCTGAAAAAAATAACTTCTGATTATTCTGCAGCATGTAGAGAGAATTCATTTGATCTGATACGATGGACACCCTGTTAAGTGAAACCTTGTAGTTCATCGGCATCCCGGACCTATTTTGCCAAAAGATAAAAAATAAAATAAAAATCACACAGTCCTTACTGCTTTACAGCCTTTATGCAACCATGATGTGGTTATTTGTTCCTAGATCATTGACAGGCTCTTCGATGTAATGAATAGTCGCAATCTCCGTGCTGGAGGATACAAAGCTCCCCTGGGAAAGCTCAATTGGTGGGAGAAAGTTCAATCCTTCATCAGTCAAAGAGGTCTTTTAAAATACTGAAATTCTGTTCTGTTCAAGTTTCGCACAGCGTTCATAAAATGCTGTGTTTTCAACATCATGTTAATGAGATGCTGGTTTTCCTGCATGGTGTTTACAAGGTGATCAGGTGATGGTGATAAGTGAGAATGGTGTCATGATGCTCCCTTTCTCCATTATGTTTGGTGTCTGTAATTTGTATTGCATGTTTTTTTTTTTTTGCTAATTCTGCATATTTTGTTCTGAAGTGTTCCCAAGTTTGCATTCCTGTAAAGGCACCCACTAAGTTTCCATAACAATTTTTTATAAAGTTATGTCACTTTGAACAAGTCTTCTAAGTAAAAAAAAAACATTTTCTTTTGAAGGTACCTGTCTGTCATTGGGTTTGTGATAAACATCGACACCTTGACGCGGATGATTCCTAAAATGCTCGGAGATCAGCAGTATATCCTGACCTATAGGTTTAGCCAGGATCATTTGGAACTGCTCTTTAACTCCATCAGAGCATCGGGTAAGTGTCACGGCCGAGTGGGGTATGTCTCTCAGATTGAAGCCTTTAAAATAGAATTAAATTGGATAGTTTGGATTACAACGATTAAAACTGACAACGCCACCTAGTAAGGGACTAGGACCCGTTTTAAAAGAGGTTCTTAACCCAGAGGTGAGCAGTGCATAACAACAGAGGATAAAACAATTCTTTTCATTCCAATAAATTTATTCAACAAAATAACATTTAAGAATAAACGATAAAAATACCAATACAAAGTTAACAGGCTAAAAATTCTTTAAATCAAGTCACTACGGAATGGGTGACCACTGGACTCGTCATGCGGGGCCTTTTCTTTGACGGGGGTCGAGGGGGAGCTTCTCCAGTCCTCCGGGGCCACGGTGCTGCGCCTCGCGATCACGCAGGCTCTGGAGCCTGGGAGAAAGAGAGGATCTGCCAGTGGGGGAAGTAATAACAGGACCCACGCGTCTCCCTCCCGTGTGTGGCGACTCACCGGGTCTGGGCGGCGATATCCAAGCCACCCAGTATGCCGCAAACACGCGTTGAGCACCGCCGTGCGTTCCAGACCTGGCCCCACTTTACGGCTGCCGTGCGTCTCTCTCTCGCTCTTCGGTCGTCCTGTCTCTGTGCCGGTGCTGTGCGCCCTTGTTTCAGCCTAGTAGTCTTTCATGGTGCTCGTCATACACCGCCATTCACCGCCGCTTCTGCCCGGTTATCTATCGTGCTGCCCCTTGCACGCTGCCGTTCCCCGCTGCTTCTGCCGCCGCCGCACTGCCTCTCTGTCTGTGGCTCGCCACGGCGGCTTGCACCGCTGCGCTGCCTGTTCCTCTGCTCTGTCTGCTTCCTGCCGGCTCTCCTCGGTCTTCGTCTGATTGTGTCTTTTGTTTGCTGTCATTGGCCCAGGTTCAGCCCTGTTAATCAAGCTGATTGGCACCAGGTGCGCTCAATCAATGTCCACAGTCTGTTCCGATGCACACTGGCAGGTAGTGGGTGTGGCCTAAACTCATTAGAAACAAGGGGAAAAAAAGGAATGTGCAAAGAAAAAACAGCACAACAAAACATGCAATTTAAGAAACCAACACAGAAATCAAGCAACTAATTGCACAACAAAATATAAGGAAAGTGCACACCAAATAATCATGCAAATAAAGGTAATCACAATAGATAAAAGGCCATATTCCCACATAAGAACCACATTTTATAGTGTTTTTAAAATTAAAATTGTCACCTGAAAATTTAATGAATGCATCTCTCTCTCTGTGTGTGTGTGTGTGTGTGTGTCCCCTCTGTAAGGCGGCTGGAACAATAACCCCACTGCAGGGCAATTCCAGGCAGTCTTCCGTCGACTGATGGCACGGTGTGGTGTCAAGCCAGTTCAGTCTGGCAACGTGACAGAAAAGGATGCCACTGTTACCTTGTGTGCCCAGCACTTTGCAAAAGTGTCGCTTCATGCTGCAGAGATGTCCTCTGCTGATGCTGCTGAAGAGCTTCCTTCCCCCTTTGTCAACATAGCTGGACTTGTGTGCGACCACAGCTACCTCCCTACCTGCTTTGGGAGCCTGGTGGACAATGTTCTGGTTTACATTGCCGGATTTGTTGTTCGACGAATCCTGAGCAGGCTGTCCTGTGATGTCTGTGAAAGCCTAGTGTCTGAGGCTACAAAATCATCATTCAGTGAGAACTACCATCTTCTGACCCTGAAAACCATGGTGGGTTGGTGGTTCCCTTGGTTGGTGAGAGCTGCAGAGCGGGCTATTCGCCAAAGTCCTGGACGCATACCACGGGAGTCTGTAGTCACACACTTTGTCAGAGAAGAGATTGGCACAAAGGATGTGTTTTCACTCGGGGAGCACATTGAGGAAACCCAGTTTGGAATAGAGAACCACCTGTCTCTCTAATCACTTACATGTCAGTGTTCTTCAAAATAAGGATGAACCACAGAGCTAGACTCACTTCCCTTGATTTACAAGGTCAAAGTACAAGAAAGAAATCATGCAAAACGGTCCTCTTTCAGGGTTTCTAGCCATGACTTTGTATGAAGGTGAAGTGTTACTTACTCAGGGACACACACAATGTACCTGTGTATTGTAAATAAACTATATTCTGTTCCAGTCTGCCTCCATCTTGTTCTAGTCTATCTCCTTCTTAGACATATATAACAGCCAAGAGAGAGAAAGAAATAATTAAATAATAATTAATATTAATACTTAAGCTGTTTATTGTAAAAGTTAAACTATCCTGTTCTAGTCTCTCATTGTTAAATGCATATATCATCCTAAAGAGAGGTATAAAAAATAAATAGTTAATATTAATAATAATTGTGTTTATTGTAAATGTCAATAAACTCTATCCTGTTCTGGTCGAGCTCCTTGTTATATGTATTTAATAGCCTATATATATTTATATATAAATAAATAATAATACATTAATCTTAATAAGAAATAAATAAATAGATTACATTTACAATTAAATCTTTTAATCTCAAAACATTTTCTATGTATCCAGGTATTTACATTTATACATGTAATGGCTGAAAAGAGTCCCTGGCCTCTGGACCTAAATAATAAGAGAACTAAATTTGCAGGTTACATTTGCAGGAAGCCTTTTTCAGTGTTTTTTTTAGATCACATATTTTCTAATAGTACATGTTTTGACGGTGACAATAAAGTAGACCACACGAAAATCGGTTGAGAAATGATCAGATTCTGATTTATTTTCAATGTGCATGCATTGCTTTGAATGGGAACTTTGCCCCCTCCAAGATGGCCGCCACGTAGGCATCGCTTAGCCAGCTGCTGCAGCGCGCTGACGGATCTACTCTTCATATCTATGGGTTTTATAGCCCACTACCCCTCCCTGCGGATCGGTTTGGGATGGCCCTTAATATGGCGGACCCTCCACGAGGACGCACAAACGGAAGGGTAGTGGGTAGGGGCATAGATATATACAAACACTAGATGTCTCAAGACAGAGTCAGCGGCGTCGTCACTTGGCGGCCATCTTAGGACAGGGGACTGCTCTGGCGCACTGTACTGTAGTCAATGGTAAGGTGGATGATTTCCTCACTTTAACACTCATAACTCGCTCAATTCCTGATTGATTTACAAACGGTTTAGTTTATTACAAACCTTATTAACGTGGCTATGATTCAGGCTCAATTCCGAAATCGCAGCTTTTCATTTTGAAAAATGCGACATAGTTGTGTGTCTTTTCTGCCTGGCTACTCACATTGAAGATGGTGTTACTCACAATCTGATTTTCAATTATTAGGTTTTCCTGAGACCAACGTTTTTTGAGAACCTAATCTTTAGGCGAAATTACATTCTTTGTGGTTGTGGTTGTATTTATTTGCTTGTTAAGAGACTTTGATTGAGACCTTAGACTTATTGTTTGTATACATCTATGCCTGGATTAGTTAGCCTGCAGCCGAAATGCATTGTGGGTAATGTAGGCACCGGGTTCATGAAAAGAAAAGACATCATCTCTGTTTGTTGTGCATTGATTTTGGTTGAGCTTTGTTTTTATCTGTGCATTAGAAAGCTGATAGTAATAAAGAAGTGCAATGCTAAATAATAAAATTACATCCATTTATGCTGAAAAAAGATGATATCTGTGTTCATTATTATATGAATTCAATGGTTTTAATTATTCTTAAGTAAGCAGTAAAAGAAGTACATCTCTGACGTTTATAACAAACCAAGCTGTTCTAAAATCGGTTGAAAATTGAGCAATCTACAGTGATTTTAAAATCCATGCTCCATTGACTTTAATGTTATGAGTGATGAGCAGCCCTGTCCCAAGATGGCCGCCATGTGGCGACGTTGCTCCCCATAGGCTGACAGCGCTCATGAGCCATCTAGTGTTTGTATATATCTATGGGTAGGGGGAGCAATGACGTATATATATATATATATATATATATATATATATATATATATATATACGTCATTGAGGGGGAGTGTGTAGGGACTGCGGTCAAGCCAGCCGCCTCTCGTTTCTCCGTAGTCAAGCCAGTCGCTCCTACATTTTCAGTGCGCTCTTACCGTCAGCTTACGGTAAATGCACGACCGATAGCATCAACTATTTCCGGTTTAAAAAATAAAGCGCTGCATTCGCAGATGTATTATACAGCGATGTTTTAAGTAACTGACTCAGCTTAACTGTTAACTATAGAATTGTACGGCCAATATTTACACTAAATAAATAGCTTGAAGTATAAGAAGCTGAAAACGTGTTTATCTGTCTGTCTGTCTGTCTGTCTTAAAAATTGTGAATTCAAATAAAAAGTGATGTGTGTCATCCCGGTGATCTATTAGTGTGATAATGAAATAAACCTGAGTCGAAAAGTCACATGATCTGGACCGTAATGAGAAGACATGCTGATATTTACATTAAAAAATGTTCAATTTTTTGCTTTAAAATCTTTTAAGCCAAACTATTTCTTCTTCTTTGGCGTATGCTGACCAGGTAAGGTAGGATTGTGATTCTGCATTAGTTTGGGGTCAATAGGTCACATGACCTGGGAGCTATTGAGCCAAAATGCTAATATTTACAGTTAAATATCAATATAAAATATGCAAAGTATCCAGATGGAATAAAAAGTGCTGTGTCTTGATCACTCTATGAGATGCTCTAATCCCAAATAGATTTGGTGTCTGTAGGTCACATGACTTGGGAGCAATTGAGCCAAAATGCTAATATTTACATTTTGAAATGAATTAAAAACTCACTAAAAAAATATTAATAGTCTCCAGAAGCAATAATAAAGTCTGTGTAATAAAGCAGGTCTAAATCTATTGAGCCAAAAGATCACATGACCTGGGACTTATAGAGCTGTAATGCTCATAATTACAGTATAAAATACATGAAAAATTCACAAATCATATTAATTGTGTCCAAATGTTCATTCAATGTTTCTAAGTGTGACAAAGAATCTATGAACTACAAAATATGTAAATATTAGCATTTTGGCTCAATAGCTCCCAAGTCATGTGACCTACAGACACCAAATCTATTTGGGATTAGAGCATCTCATAGAGTGATCAAGACACAGCACTTTTTATTCCATCTGGATACTTTGCATATTTTATATTGATATTTAACTGTAAATATTAGCATTTTGGCTCAATAGCTCCCAGGTCATGCGACCCAGAGACTCCAAATCAATAAGGATTGACAGGACTGTAAAAGGTGATCAAGACACACCAGGTTTTATTACATTTGAATGCTTTATGAATTTATTATTAATTTTTTACAGTAAGTATTAGCATTTTAGCTCAATAGCTACCAGGTCATGTGACCCAAAGACTCCAAATTTATTTGGGATTATAGTATGAAACAGACTGATCAAGACACAGCACTTTTTATTCCATTTGGAAACTTAATGAATTTATTATTAATTGTTTACAGTAAGTATTAGCATTTTAGCTCAATAGCTCTCAGGTCATGTGATGCATTGACCCCAAACTAATGCAGAATGATAGTGCTACTAAGGATGGTCAACATACGGCAATTTATATTTGATTTCAGGACATTATTGATTTTTAACAGTTTTTTTACAGTAAATATTAGCATTTTAGCTCAATAGCTCTCAGGTCATGTGACCTATTGACCCCAAACTAATGCAGAATCACAATCCTACCTTACCTGGTCAGCATACGCCAAAGAAGAAGAAATAGTTTGGCTTAAAAGATTTTAAAGCAAAAAATTGAACATTTTTTAATGTAAATATCAGTATGTCTTCTCATTACGGTCCAGATCATTTGACTTTGACTGAGGTTTATTTTATTATCACACTAATAGATCACCGGGATGACACACATCACTTTTTATTTGAATTCACAATTTTTAAGACAGACAGACAGATAGACAGATAGATAAACACGTTTTCAGCTCCTTATAGTTCAAGCTATGTATTTAGTGTAAATATTAGCCGTACAATTCTATAGTTAACAGTTAAGCTGAGTCAGTTACTTAAAACATCGCTGTATAATACATCTGCGAATGCAGCGCTTTATTTTTTAAACCGGAAATAGTTGCTGCGTATCGGTCGTGCATTTACCGTAAGCTGACGGTAAGAGCGCACTGAAAATGTAGGAGCGGCTGGCTTGACTACGGAGAAACGAGAGGCGGCTGGCTTCATAGATATATATATCTATGGCTGGCTTCACCGCAGTGTGTAGGGGGCGGTTTGGAAACGGCTCAGTGTTTCTGCCGGAACTTCACAGTGTGACACCCGGCGGATGTGAACAAAGAAGCATGAGCAGAGTTAGCTTCACTGCTGTGTGGACTGAGCTATAAAACGGCTGTATTATAGTATGAATGAGAAATATCAGAGCGATAAAGTAACGATGTGTTCAGTTGAGTATCTGAGAGAGTTGATCAGCGACAGACTAGCTGCTGCTGCTGGAGAAATATTCACAGAGTTTGAAAAAACCATCGTCCAGTACCAGGAGGAGATCGATCGTCAGCGCAGACTGCTGGATGTCATCTGGAAACCACACATCCCCTTACAGCCCATAGGTGTGTATGAAGAATTCCACTTATAGCATGTGTAGTTGTTGTGTACTCTGTCTTGCATTGTGTAGATAATCAGACTGGGAGCATCCTCCCTACTGGCATCAAATCCGCCGTTTATTTGCAGGAGCTGGTAAAACACACTGATATTACTCTCACAGTCGTGCACGTGGTAACCTCCAGATAATGCTAAAAACACAAAACAAGTTATTCAGCACGGAGGTTAAACTTAATCAGCATTTTGGTAGTGGAGCTTAAACTGGTCCTCTTGCCATGGCAACCGGACACAGCAGACTGAGACCGCAATGTGGGGAACACACCCCAAGTCTGCAGGGGCCCGGACGTTGTGCGTCCATGCCATATCCGGTGGTCACCGTGGGAACCAAATATGTAATATGAGATGGCAAGTGGAATCATTAACTCCGCCTCCACTACACATGTAGAACATCATGAAGTGTTCAGGTGAACAGTTAACGGTGAACTGAGACACATTGTGAGTAAGAGAGGATGGGCTCTTAATAATATGGTGTCTAGGGCTGCACGATGTTGGAAATATGTGCGATATGTGTGTCAAGATCTGCGATATCAATATATATTGCGATATTGGATATTAGTGCCGTTGTCCGATGTGATAGCCACTTGTTTCTCTTCTTGCAACCCCCAGTTCGTCAACACACCCCACAGGGCAGCCGCTATATTTTCACCGGTGTGGGAGTCCAGAAAGTAGGAGACTTCTAAGCAGCGTGTTTTCAGTTCAAAGTCATTTGTGAGAAAGTGAACAGTAAAACTGATGTAGGGCTCAGTAGCACAACTGGACCATAAATCTGTGGTGCTTGCAAAGAAATCCACATTATTAAGCTCCGCTTTTAGAGACCCCAAGCATGCCTCGTACATCTGTGGAATGGCGACTTGGTAAATAGCTCTGTGATGGCATTGGTTATCTGTGGTCGAATTCTTTCAGCATATCCAAAAAATCTTCTTTGCACACGACATTAACAGAGACTGTGTATTTCACAATATAACGTGTAATGGCCGCATTTAAACCTTGGTGGCGCTTGGAAGTTTTTTCATAAGGTGTAACAGAAAAAAAACTTTGACCAGTTGTTGTCTGTGTGCTTGCCTTTCATTTGTCTGCCTTCATGGGAGTAGCTCGTGGTGTTTTAGATCGTAAGAAAAAGGCATACAGTTCCTTGTCAGGGTATCCACGGGGTAGTAAAAGGTAGTAAATGAAATGAGCTCAAATTAAGGCCGGTAAAAGGTAACAAATGCAGTTTCACTTGGTAGTAATTTTTTCATCACCTTTTTAATATATGACGTTTCCATTGATGCTGGTTCGTTCATTTAATTAATATGTGTATGTATATATATATGAAAAAAGAAACATACATGCGAGCAGTGGTCGCTCTGGTCTGATCTGCGCATGCACGCTGTGTTACTTTAGCACTAGCAAACCACTCTCTCGACATAAATGCATCAAGATGGGAAAATGAAAGTTTTCACAGATGTGGCTCGATGACCCGGCATTAAGAGATTGGTTGAAGCCAGTCATGGGAAATGACTGAGAAGCTTTTTGTATCTTTTGTAAAAAGATGATTAATGTTACGTGGAACGGTGTGAAATCTCTTAAATCACACCAACAATCAACTTTTCACCAGCAGCAGATTCGCACGCGATGGGAGCAATTTCCCATGTCATTTTTTGGTGCGACACAGAGCTCAACTCTGAGTACAGGCTCCGCTACATGTACAAGTGCTGCTGTCACTCTGCGGGGGCCAACCACCAGCACCGCGACAGCTTCAGCAGACAGGCAGCAGGTCCTGCTGTCAACAACTTCAGCCATCAGAGCGGAGGTTCTCTGGTGACTGAACATCGCAGCCAGGCATCATTCGTTCTCCTCAAACGAAGGTATTGGGGAGCTTTTAGAGAATATGTTCCCAGACTCAGAAATAGCCAAAAGCTTCGCATGTGGCAAGGACAAAACAGTGTACATGATTCGATTCGACATTGCGCCTCATTTTAAAATGTTACTAGTCAAAAGCGTAAATGATGCGGGACCATTCGTACTGATGTTTGATGAGTCTCTAAACGAGTCGGCCAAGAAAAAGCAGCTGGATATCCATGTCCGAATGTGGAAAGATGACCGTGTGACGTTGTCATACTTTGGATCACAGTTCCTGGGACGTGCAAGGGCCGAAGATCTGCTACAACACGTCAAAGTAAGTTGACTTATTTTTCTTTGTTAGGCCTATTTGAACATGTTAATCATATAGTTAACCAACAGGCCACAATCCACAAGCTTGTGTGTGGATGCTATGGACTATGATACTGAGACAGTGGCCTTTGCCCTGTGTGTGTGTGTGTGTGTGTGTGTGTGTGTGTGTGTGTGTGTGTGTGTGTGTGCGCGTGCGCGTGCGCATGCGCATGAAGGATTTAGCTAGTATTTCTGAATAATGAATACCACAGAATTGATTGACATACAGTATATACTGAGGCATGGCTACAGTCCGGCCGAGATCTATGACCGCTGCCATCTTAGCTCACGTCCGTCTTTACTGTTTGTTTTCTTTCATACAACAACTCAGTGGGGCATCTTACTTGTCCTGCGATCCCACTGGACCTCCGGCTTACTTTATCCTTGTCGCCAATTATGTAGTAACTCAATGTGGAGCTTCTTAATGAACAGGTGACCTTTATTTTGCTTCAGCCATTCATTGGAATACAGCTCAGTACAGCCCGTTCTTAGCAACACACGATACTCACAGTTCTTGCTCTGCAACTTCCTACTGACTACCAGCGATGCCCGAGGTAACATTGCCACCTAGTGGACACTCCTGCAACACCAATATTTCACAGTTACAACAGTGAAGAATTCCACTTTCAGCATGTGTAGTGGTTGTGTACTCTCTCTTGCATTGTGTAGGTAATCAAACTGAGATCTATGAATAACCAAACACTCAGGACACATAATTTGAATACATTTTATTCTTTCCATTCACAGGAATGAGTTGCACAACTCAATATGATACACTTGCTCTCCATCAGTATGGATGGCCCGAACGTCAACCTCAAGATGCTGGAGCTCTTTCAGAGGGAGTATGCGGAGCCTCATGGAGATGCGCAACTCATCCGTGTTGGCAGTTGTGGTTTGCATACCCTCCTCAATGCCATGAAGTCAGGATTTGCAACATGGGAGGTGGACAAGCTCTTACGAGCCATGCACTATATGTTCCACAATGTTCCTGCGCGTAGAGAAGATTACACCGCCACCACAGGATCCTCTACTTTTCCCCGATCTTTCTGCGGCCACAGATGGGTGGAAAATGTCCCTGTGGCTGAGAGAGCTGTTGACATTTGGCCCATGCTCTTAACATACATTGATGCTGTAGAGAAGAAGAAGGTGCCAAGACCCAACACTGCTTCATACGACACAGTTTCTGCAGCATGTGGCGATGATTTTACAGTACCAAAACTCCAGTTCTTCTTGTCAGTTGCAAGAAGCTTCAGCCCATTCCTGACCAAATATCAGACTGACCAGCCTGTGCTGCCGTTTTTGGCTAAAGATCTGACTGAGTTCCTGATGGTAATAATTGTATTTCCTGGAGGTACTCATGTATTTATTTTAATGTAAATAGATTGTATCACTTGACAGGTGTGGCTTGATTGGCTAAAAGTTTTTCTTATCATTTTAAAGGTTTAATGCAGCAATTTGTCAAAAGGGAGCTTCTAGAGGACAGAAACCCGCAGCAGCTGATCAAAATCCAGGTGGCCCAGGAGAACAACTGGGTCTCTCTTAACCCTTTAAGCTTCAGTCAATTCCAGCCGTTTTCAGTACAAAAAAATCGCTAATATTCTATTTTTAAATAAAAAAAATTACGAAAAATACGGGGAATATTGGACACGCATCGGGAGGTGCATTTCCTTGAAAACGACCGATTCGGGGATTTTATACCGACTTCAGGACATGTTTTGGACAAAATAGTTTACTGGCTTGTGTCATCTGATGTAAAAGGTTGGATTATGGCCGTTTTTTGTGGAATCTTTTTTTTTGTGTGTAATAATAAACCCGGAAATGTGAGTCGCGCTGTGTGCTTTGAAGCCGTGTATAGAGAACGGATGGATGAATATTTGTTTTTGTCGGACAAATGTGTTTTTCTCACCCGCTGTGGTAATCGCATCTGAAAGTGGTTTATACTGGCGGATTGATGAGAATCTAAGCTTTCCATCGGTGTATAGTGTTTGTATAATCGCGTTTGCACCCGTCGGACATTCTTGAAATTCCTATGCAAATTAGTAGGTGTACCGCCGGCGGTACACTGAAGCTTAAAGGGTTAAAAATGTTGACATTGGCCTGGGTGCTGAATCTGCAATAAAGGTAAGTATTGTGCACATTATTTCAACGCCATGTGTGCATTGTACGTTTAGCACAAATAACATATGTAAGTATAAAAAGTTGACCAGACCTCTTGTGAAAACTTTGCTTTAAACGATTATAGTGAATTGTTGTTGTTGAATTGTTTTTAGTTTTAGCATGTATAGTGAATGGTCATTGATGTTCCCTGCTTGTTAGGCCTTACAGAGCAAACCAGGATGCAAGATAGGGGAGCTTTCAGTGCTAAACTTCCGGAAAGAGTGTTTGCAGAGCCTTGTGAAGGTGGTGGGAAAACTGCAGGACAAGTGCCCCTTAAAATTCCCTATGGCTAGACTCATCGCATGCCTCGATCCCAGAAGAATCCACCGAGAACCAGAGTGGTACATCAAGCAGATGAAGACTGTAGTGCAGACATTCCTGCAGGGCAAGCAATTGACAGGTGGCATTCCAGCTGGTAAGAAAAAATATATGTGGAGGGACAGTAGAAGTGGAAAGATCACTCAGATGGGGATGTCAGGATGTCATTGATGGTATTCTGCTTTTTAGTGTGAGGTCTGCAGAGTGTTAACCGGTATTAAAAATTACTGTATGCACTTTCTGCTCTCTACAAGAAACTGTTATTCTACCTTTTTAATGGGTAAATAAGCAGTTGACCCAGTTGACTGCAAATTAATTAAATGTCATTAATGATTACATCTCAGTTTCCTTATCCACATTGTAGGTGATGTCATCATTCAGCAGTTTGCATCCTTGGCCTCTGTGGAAGGAAGAGATGAGCGTTTCCTGTCCTGTAAACCAATGCAGGGCTGCCTTGATGTGTTTCTTTACACAGTTCTCAGCACTCCTTACCCCGACTTACTACGTTTCTGCAAGATAATCCTCCTTCTGTCCCACGGACAAGCCACTGTTGAAAGAGGCTTTTCAGTCAACAAGGAGGTGGAGACATGTAACCTCCGGGATGACTCTCTGGAATCGCTACACTTAGTCTGTGACCGAATCAGCAGTTGTGGAGGTGTTTTGAAAGTGCCTCTTACAAAGGAGCTCCTTGCCTCTGTCTCGTCTGCAAGATCTAAATACAGACTGTACCTGGAGAGTGAAAGACAAAAAAAAAAGGAGAGTGCTGCACATGCTCTGAAGGGGAAAGCAGCAGAGGATGAGCTGTTGGACCTCAGAACCCAGCGTGAGGTGCTAAGCAGTGTCTGTGAGTCACTTGAAAGTGACGCAAACAAGTTGGCTGAGCAGGCTGAGGGAAAGGCCGGGTCCAAAATGGCTGAACTTATTACCAAGTCCAACACGCTTCGTAGAAGACAAAAAGGAAAAAAAACAGAGCTCTGTCACTCGGAGGAAAAGATTGAAGAGAAAGCATCACAACTGAGACTCTTCTAACTGCCTCGGTGCACTGTGCCTGTGCTCGCCTCCTCAACCTGGCAGTAATGTTAAATTGTGTCAGTTACAACTGTTAAGACTCCTCTCTTAAAAGGGAAATGTAATGTAATTTATATTTTGGAGCATGTTCACTCTGCCATTTGATGTTGGTGCTGTTGATGTTCTTTAATGTTACTTTACTTTGATGTTGGTTTTAGATGCTAAATGTTTTCCCAGCTGTCTCTTTTCAAAATTGGTTGAATCCATTTCTGAAATATGCATTTTTTGGATAAACTAAAAAAATTGCAATAAAAATTGCCTCATAAAATTCAAAAGTCATTGCATTTTGTTTATATCCTTTGAAAAAACAAATATCCTATTTCATCTGGAAGCAGGTTTGAATATTTGTGATATGTTTGGAGGTAGTAAAATAGTAGTGAAAGGTAGTAAAATCAGATCTTGAATTCCTGCATAAACTCTGCTTGTGTTACGTGGAGTGGTGGTAGTTGGAGAACCCAAGCGCAGACACGAGGCAGGCAACATGTGATGGAGTAGGGGGTTTTATTCACAGGGATTACAAAAACGGTGACCAAGCTGGTCGCAACAAAGGAAACTGGACCTTCAGTTCTCAAATAATAATCATAGCGCCTACTAATGGCTAGAACTAAAACTACTACAAAAACACAGTCACTACTCTCAGTGAACAACACTCAATCACTACAAATCAGCCAGCTGCTACAATTCCCACGTATGAGGGAATTAACGAGTTCTCTTAAATGCTGCTCTATACGGGAGCAGGAGCAACGGTTGACTGAGACGTACTCACACACTAGGGAGTTGTCTTCCAAGAGAGCAGACTGGCTGGGGTGAGTCCAAAACCAACTGAAGCACAACAGAGTCCAGGAGGGGAGAAATCCACAAAAGGGAAAATAGAAGAGTCCATGAGCTGATGAAGTCCAGAGGAGGGATTGTCCAACAATGCTCCAGCCCAGAGTGGGGGGAGCAGAGGGTTTTTAAAGCAGAGGAGGGGAACAGGTGAGTGGAGTTCGGCTGATTAATTCCAGCTGACGCCCATCCACAATCAATCAGCAGAGCCAGAGGGTGAGCAACTGGGAGTGAGAGAGGAGGAGAGGACGGCAGACAGAGGGAACAAAGTGGACCCATGACAGCTTGTGGTTGTGTTCAAGGTGGCTGTGCAGATTTGTAGCGTTTCCTCACAACGTAGCCACAATTTTTCGGCATGACTTGCAAAGTTCTTGTGTCTGTGATTTGTCCTGTCTCCTAAATGTGTAGTACTCCCAAATTTTGGAGGTCTGCTGTTTTTTTAGGCACAAGTTGTTTGTTACAGTCGTCTTTCTCGTGTCCTGCCATGTTGTGTTGTGGCGCTGGTAGCAAAAGTGCTATTCGGGGTGGGGGGAGGGGGTTGAAGGTCGTGCTCAATTGGTCACACAAGTAAACTTCTATGCATGCAAAAAGCAAGATGTATACATCTAAATAATCATAAAATTATCACGCAACTTTGCGATATGGATATCACATTTACCATTATTGCAAAAGAGATATTTTTTTGGGGTAGAACTTTACAATTTATTGCAATTATGCAACAACAACCTCCCAAAACTTTTCCTTTACAAAGTTTGATGAGTTTTTCTGACTGACCACACGTTTTTTTTTTATCCTGTCAGTTTACATGCAGGAGTGTTCCAAATACCCCTCTGAATATAACACAGTTTGATACATAACATCTTACAGGGACAATACAGCATTATGACATTACAACAGTGCTAAAATCTCCACTTTTGTTGTAATTTAATTGTTCTGTCTATGATAGTGTCAAACAGAACATCTGAAAAGCTGACTTTCAAGGCAGAACAGTTGCATTAAATTATATTAAATTGTACAAGGGACACAGTTAGTCACTGGGGTAATTGATCTACAGAAATTTTAGAACTTTCTTTTTATTTTGCTTTTCATAGTACAGGTAGACATTTTTACAAGAATTGTTAAGTCCACTTTTTTTACACTAAAACAAGACAGAACACATTTCAAACAAACATATGTTCAAATAGCAGGTGTTATCAGGGCCGTAGCCAGGATTTTGGAATAGGTGAGGTCCATGATGCACGCGCAAAGTGCGCGCCGAAAATTTTTCAATGTTTTTTAAAAATATTTATTTTTATATATTTATATATATATATATATATTTTAGGCTACAAGTCACACAAGATGTTTGTTGTTTAAATATCTTTTAATGATGTGAAATCAGCATTTTCCAAACAAAAATGTATATTTTTTCAAAAAAACAAATCAACTTTTTACATCAAAGGCTAGCTGAATCCTCCTGTGACCAGAGGCATCCCACCGTCGAAGGATATTCTCCCGGTTCACCTCCACTTTCTGATGCACATGCATCATCGCCAGGCCTGTCAGTCTGTCGTTGGACATGGTAGATCTAAGCCATGTCTTAAGTCTTCGCATGGCTGAGAATGACCTCTCACAGGCACAAGTCGTCACTGGCAAGGTTAGAAATATCTTCAACATACATTGTATGTTGTCTGATCAGGCGTAAACTAACCGTGACGTCACCCGTTGGTTTCAACGGCAAGAAAATGAAGCCCGGATTTTGCTACTTCCTGGTCGCCGTTTTGGATTTTTTGGAGCCAGTGACGTAAAAAGCGTCATCAAACAGACTGGACCGGAGAGCAACTAGGGGCAGGATTGGCTGAGGACTCTCTTATCCCGCCCACATTTTACCGCAGAGGCTTCTGTTGCTGTCTATCAAGTATAGCCACGCCCCCTGGCTCCGCCAACTTTAACGATTTATTTAAAATTCAGTATTGTTTTATTTTAAGATCGGCCACCTGATCTCTCATTTTGACCATGAAAACTAACAGGAAAAAATCCTGAGCTGTAGAAAATCAGTCTATCAAATTTTATTTTTTCCAAAAATGAATTGGGGTCAATGGAGCAAAAGCTTTTTGGAGCCAACCCTAGTGGACGGCGTGATATTGCAAGTTTTTGACACTTCCGGATTGGCTTTAATTCTGGAGCCAGATGCTACGTCCACTATATATACAGTCTATGTGTCTGATGAGCCAGGCGCTCATCAAAAAAAAAAAAAAAAAAAAGCGCCGGACGCGCTCTCCGCTGTGGATAAAAGTAATTAAACTCTTTGATCAGATGATCTGACAGGCCGAACTAGTGCCGAATTATCTAAAAAAATATATTGTGGTCACCTTGGTGTAGATGGGCGGGGATGTGGTCTACAAAGTGCTAATAATAAAAACACTAGTTTTTGAACGGGGTTTGGCCCGCTGCCAAGCGCGTCACAGGGCGCATTTGCGGGTACGTGCATCAGCTGATCAAACAGCTTTTCACCGCAACACGCACACAGGCACAAACAGAACACAAAGCCCATGGATGTTTACCACAATTTACAATTTACAAGCACGTTTCACAGAGAGGTTTCAAGTTTTTATGAGTTTATGTTTTATTCAGTTGGGCATATTTGGCGAAAAAAAAAAAACTCGGAAAAAATAGGTGAGGTCCGGACCTCGCTGACCTCATACCTGGCTACGGCCATGGGTGTTATTAAAAATGTGTATAAATTAAACACTCCTTGTATTCAAATTAGGATGACAGACAAAGGGTAAAGCCCAGTTACGATTATTGTATTAGCAGGGGTAAAACAGGTTCCCACCATTTATTAAACATGAGTTTTTGTAATCTTAAGGAATATGTTATTTGTTCTATTTGATATATATTCCACACTTTTTGGATCCATATATTATAAGAAGGGGGGTCTGGCTTAAGCCATCTAATGGTTCTACATTTCAGAGCCGCTGTTAGCAATATGTTGAGAATGTACTTCTGGTCTCTACTATAAATATTCACAGGAATTGCTCCTAATGCAACAAGGGGGTTAAAAGGGGTGTCTTGTTTAAAGATGGCTTTAAGAGCATTTAAGACATCTTTCCAAAACAATCTCAATACAGGGCATTGACAAAATATGTGAGTATGATTAGTGTTGATTGTTCCACAGTTTCTCCAACACATCCCTGAATGCGCTCCCATGTTAGCTGTTATTTCTGGTGTCCTAAAAAATCTAGTGACCACTTTCCATTTGAATTCCTTCCACCTATTAGAATTTGTGGTTAAATGCGCTTCAGTACATATTTCCTCCCACATATTTTCAGAAATATTTGCGGCTGTCTCCGCTTCCCATCTCTGCTTTATATATTGAGAATTAATTTTGGACATTCCCAAAAATATATTATACAGTTTTCCAATTGTTTTCTTATCCGAATTTTCCAGTTGACTAATAAGAACATTTTCTATATGGTTAAGCTTTACCAGCTGCCTCCAATCTTTATGGGTTGTCAAAAAGGATCTCAATTGCAGATATCTAAAGAAGTCTGAGTTAGATAAACCAAATTCATTTTTTAATTGACCAAATGTTTTAAAGTGGTCATTTTTGACAAGCTGATATATATAAGTTAAGTTATGATCAGACCATTTCTTGAAGGTGTTATCGAGTTTGTTTGGAGTGAACGTATTCATTAATCCCATATTTGTCAATAATGAAAGTGAATTTGTCAGCCCGAAGAAAGTTTTTATCCTTCTCCAAACCTTCAATGTATTTTTTGTCCAAATTTACGTTTCCTTTTCTGAAATATCTGAAAAGGGTAGATTTTGTAAAGAATCTGCACACATATGATTTTCAGTGTTGTACCATCGAGTTGTTACATCATTCTGAATCCATGCTATCAATGGTTTGAGCTGCGCAGCCCAGAAGTAAAATTTTAAGTTGGGAAGTTTAAGGCCTCCATCTGGTTTGGACAGTTGTAGAGTTTTAAGTCTAATTCTTGGGCGTTTTTTCTGCCATATGAATGCAGATATTAATTTGTTTAGCTGGTCAAATGTTTTTGTCAAGACATTCACAGGTAACATTTGAAATAGGTAGAGAAGTCGGGGCAGAACATTCATGCGTATACTCTCCATTCGTCCCTGTAAAGAAACTGGAAGAGAGGACCATCGTTCTAAATCACTATTTATATTCTTAATTATTTTATCATAATTTGCGTTAAATAAGTTATCTAAAGACGGGGGTATATAAATGCCTAAATATTTGAGACCTTCTTTAGGCCATCTAAATTCCCTTTGAGTTTTGAAGTTGCTTGAGACAAGATTATTCACGTCCATCACTTTGGTTTTATCTACATTTACTTTATAACCAGAGTAATACCCATACTGTTTGATAACATCCTTGAGATATGGTATTGATGAAAAAGGCTCTGTTAAATACAATAATGCATCATCAGCATACAGCGATATTTTATGGGTTTCTTTATCTATTTGTACACCCTTGTTATTGCCATTATCCCTTATGAGCTGCGCCAGTGGTTCAATACTGATGGCAAAAAGTAAAGGAGACAAAGAGCAGCTTTGCCTACATCCCCGTTCTAGTTTGAATGTCTGGGATCGGTGTGTTACGGCCCTCACATAGACTAAAAAAAACACACAGGCTCAATAGGGGAGAGAGACCGCAGCATATACAGAAGGACGCCACACAGGATAACTCCAATTAAACCCACAGGCTTTATTTGGCCACCCCAAGATAATCAATAGAAAGAACATAAACGAAAGCAAAAACAAAGGAGGGCTGGAGACCCCAGACAAAAGAACAAAAGTGGGAAGACGCTGGGCCAACCACGCAGTGGGCCGTCGCTCCCAGCGTCTCCCCCTAAACTACCCAAAAATAAGAACTAAGGCTGAAATAAACAAAAGACGAATAACGAAACTGTCGGTGATCTCCAGCCCAAATTAATACAACGAAGGAAACCAACAAAAACCCCGGCACCTACATGCACGGGGAAAAACCTGCCTGGAGGGGAGAAAAACCACGGAGGAAGGTAAACTCCCTCCTACCTGTCCAGGTGTCTGTGCCAAGTCGTGCCCCCAATCTCTGCACTCCCTGTCCCTTTTATTCCCTCCTCCTCCTCTCATCACCTGAGTGCCGATTGCACTCAGGTGAGCAGCAGGCAGAAGGAGGAGAGAGAGCCAAACCAGAGAGAAAGAGAGCGAGAGAGAGAGACTGTGGCACATAACACCCCCACCCTAAAAACGTGAATGGGGGGAGCGCCGCAGACATCATTCACGCACCTAGCACCTAGACAATGTGTCGGCTAGGACATTTTCTCGGCCCTTGATGTGCCGGACCTCCACATTAACTGATTGTAAAAACAATGCCCAGCGCATGAGCCTCTGATTGGCGTTTCGCATCCGATTAATAAAAACAAGAGGGTTGTGATCAGTGTACACAACAACGGGCGCACTAGCAGAACCGATATATACTTCAAAATGTTTAAATGCTAAAATAAGCGCTAGAGCCTCCTTTTCAATGGTCGAATACACACGTTGATGGTGGTTAAATTTTTTTGAAAAATAAGAGACTGGGTGCTCAACACCATCATCTCCATCCTGAAGGAGAACAGCACCCGCCCCCGCATCGCTTGCATCAACGGACAATTTAAACGGACGATCAAATGTGGGCGCAGCCAGAACTGGGGCATGAGTCAATAGAGCTTTTACACAGTCAAACGCACGCTGACAACTGTCAGACCAACGGAAGACAGTCTTTGGACTCAGTAGGTCGGTGAGCGGAGCCGCCACAGCCGAGAAGTTCCTACAGAAGCTATCGTGCGCCAACTTAAGAATTTCACGCCGGTATGCTTTTGGTACTACCACCTGTCTCACCACACCCCAGTCATCCTGTGGGGACATCTGTGGCGGTGTCCATTTACGCATAAGCACGCCGTCTTTCAAAAAATAACCGGAGGACATCTTTTCAATTTGGTCCACCGGAACAACCGCATCGACACAAGAAACTAAAGATGCGTCATGTTTTTGCCCAACAATAAGCTGTTCTCGTGACATGCAAACTTTTGAGCTGTGATCGTCAACGAGAGTAGAAACAGGCGAAGCAGCAGGAGTGACTGCAGGTGGCGGAGGCGGAGCAGGAGAAGAGATTACTGGCGGAGAGGCCGGACAGACAGGATCGGCTACAAAAGTATCCGCCAATCCTACCTCATCCACCTCGTCATGTAAATCCTGCTCTTGCCTCTTGGACATAGCGCGCGTGACAGCGCAAACTGAGAACACCTCTGGGAATTCTCGCCCCAAATCATCCGGGTGTTCAAGAAGAGGAACCGCAGTTACCTCAGGATTCAACAGCACCTTGCCACCAGCTAAATCGTTGCCCAAAATAAAAGAAATCCCCTCTACAGGAAATTTTGGACACACTCCCACAACTACACGTCCCTTAACCAACTCAGAGTCTAGATAAATAGAATGCAAAGGCACACCCACAAACTGCATCCCAAACCCTCGGACTAAAACCTCAGTCTTAACAGAGGACTGGGCCGACAGCGGCAACACACCTTGCAGAATGACCGACTGAGAGGCTGCGCTATCCCTTAGGATGGTGACAGGAGTTTTTGGGCCCTCCTCTGACAATGAAACAAAACCTCTCATAATAAAAGGAGCATACATAGCAAAGTCAGATTTAGCTATAGGCTGTTTATGACAGGATTGCTGACTGGGCAAAACTTCAGTTTTCAACAGATTAACTGCTTTTGGAGACTTATTTCGTTTATTCAGGACAAAACAATGGCTGATGGTGTGGCCACGCTTCTTGCAATAGAAACAAACCGGCTTGTCCCTAATGTCACCGTCTTTACTAACAATCTTCATCTCACCCCGAGAGTGTGGTTTAAATGGAAAAGCAACAGCCCTGGCAACAGGGGCGCCACGCTCAGGGGACAGATTGGACTTGTCAAAATTATTCCTGTGCGTGAGGACGTATTCATCAGCCAGGACTGCCGCCTCAGACATTGTGGATACTTTTTGTTCATTAATGTAAGTAGCGATTTTATCTGGTAAGCAGTTTTTAAATTCCTCCAGCAATATTAGATTACGCAGATCATCAAAATTTTTAACATTTCCAGATTGACACCAGCGATCAAATAGAGCTTCCTTTTCACGCCCAAAGTCAAGAAAAGTTTGATTATCCACCTTTTTGCCTCGGCGAAACCTTTGGCGATACGCCTCGGGCACTAATTCGTACGCCCTCAACACAGCTTTTTTTACTTCGTCATAGTTCAAACTCAAATCAAGTGACAGAGATGCGTAAGCTTCTCGAGCCTTCCCAGTAAACACACCCTGTAAAAGCAATGGCCAAACGTTTTTAGGCCACTTCAATGTCTTTGCAACGCGCTCAAACAAAACGAAATACTTGTCAACATCTTGATCGCTGAAAGGAGGAACCAAACGAATACATTTATTTACATCAAACTCGCCAGATTGAACTTGAGACACACCGGGTAAGGAGGACTGCTTCAACTCGAGCTCTTTCAAACGAATCTGTGCTTCTACTTCCAATCTACGCAAAGCTACTTCATTATCAAGTTCCTTGTCTCTAATTGCCAAGCGACGCATTTCAACCTCCAGCTCTTTAAGACGGAGCTGCCCCCCCGAATCTTCTGGTCCGGCAGGCGACCGCGTCGCCGACTCCTCAGGGATTTTCAACACAACGCCTTTATCAGACAAACCAGCCAACAACTCATCTTTGATTACTTGTTTTTTCGCCTGCTTAGGCACAGCAACCTCAAAATGCCCGGCGACACTAATTAACTGCTCCTTCGTGCAAAGGTGCAACTTATCAAGGCTAGGATGCGCCACAAAATCATCAAAGTGAAACTCCATAGCCAAAACACCACGCCCAAAAACAGATCACAAACCCCTGGTCAAATCAAACAAAGCCACAGGTCAAAAGAAAAAACACCAGTCCAAAACTGGCACAGCACACGACACAAAAACGGCACAGACCACCATACAACTAGAGTGGCGTCCACAATAGGAAAATATGTGTGCACAAAAGTACAATCATATGCGTGCACAAAAATCACAAAAGCACACACACACACACACACATGGGCAGTGCAAAGTCGGCGGCAAACAATATAAAGTACCAAAGGTAACAAATCACGGCGCCAAGCTACGCGTCAATTAACACCGGGAAGAAAAACAGTTACCATGATACACATCACCGACACAAAGAACTGCAACAGCAACAAACTGCCCAGTTTCCAAGCGGAGGCAACAAAGCCAAACGCGAGTGGACGAGCCCCCAAATATGTTACGGCCCTCACATAGACTAAAAAAAACACACAGGCTCAATAGGGGAGAGAGACCGCAGCATATACAGAAGGACGCCACACAGGATAACTCCAATTAAACCCACAGGCTTTATTTGGCCACCCCAAGATAATCAATAGAAAGAACATAAACGAAAGCAAAAACAAAGGAGGGCTGGAGACCCCAGACAAAAGAACAAAAGTGGGAAGACGCTGGGCCAACCACGCAGTGGGCCGTCGCTCCCAGCGTCTCCCCCTAAACTACCCAAAAATAAGAACTAAGGCTGAAATAAACAAAAGACGAATAACGAAACTGTCGGTGATCTCCAGCCCAAATTAATACAACGAAGGAAACCAACAAAAACCCCGGCACCTACATGCACGGGGAAAAACCTGCCTGGAGGGGAGAAAAACCACGGAGGAAGGTAAACTCCCTCCTACCTGTCCAGGTGTCTGTGCCAAGTCGTGCCCCCAATCTCTGCACTCCCTGTCCCTTTTATTCCCTCCTCCTCCTCTCATCACCTGAGTGCCGATTGCACTCAGGTGAGCAGCAGGCAGAAGGAGGAGAGAGAGCCAAACCAGAGAGAAAGAGAGCGAGAGAGAGAGACTGTGGCACATAACAGGTGTCCATTAACTTAACTAATTAACTGACGCCTGTGGGGATGAATATAGTGTTTTTACCCATTTTTGAAAGTTGGGTCCAAAGTTAAACCGTTGTAATGTTTGTAATAGATATTGCCATGAAACTCGGTCAAATGCTTTTTGTGCGTCTAGCGATACAATTGCCGATTCTAATTTTGAGTCCTTCAAATAGGAAATGATGTTTAATAATCTCCGTATATTGTTTCCATAGTAACAGCCGGAAATGAAACCCGTCTGGTCGGGATGAATAATTTGGGTGATTATTTTATTTACCCTTCTGGCCAGAACAGCTGTCAGAATACTTAAGTCCTTATTTAATAAGGATATAGGCCTATATTACTGACAGTTGAATCTTTACCCTCTTTATGTATTACAACTACAGTTGCCTCATTCCATGATGGCGCCATAGTTTCTGTCTCGAGGGCATATCTATATACTTTTAACAATGGGGTGAAAGCAACTCTTTGAAGGCCTTATAAAATTCACTAACATATCCATCTGGATCTGGACTCTTGCCATTTTTTAAAGTTGAAATAACATCTTTGATTTCTGATTCTTCTAGTGGCTTGTCTAGCTCCTCCGCAGAGGAGGCTGTTAATTCTGGTAATTTAATATATCTCAAATAATCTGCTATATCCGCATTATCTTTACATGTATCTGTATTTTTGTATAATAATTTGTAATAGTCTGCAAAGGAGTTTGCAATATCCTTAGGTTTTGTAACGAATGCAGATTGATATTTTATCTTTTGTATAACGTTTGAGGACTGTTGTTTCCTAAGCCTATATGCCAACAATTTGCTAGCCCTATTTCCATCTTCGTAATATTTTTGATTTATAAATCTTACATTTCCTTCTATTTTTCCAGACATCAGGCTGTTTAACTGTCTCCGGGTTGCATTTAACTCTTTTGTAATTACAGTTGTTGCATGTTGTTTATGCATCTGTTCTAAATATTTTATTCTATTTTCCAATTCCTGCTGTTTTGCAATTCTCTCTTTTTTCTTTGCTGATGCGTATGATATTATACAGCCCTGTAAGTATGCTTTGGCGCAGTCCCATAGCATCAAGGGGTTTGTTTCTGGTGTGCTGTTGTGACATAGATAATCCTTGAATTCTGTCCTGATGAAGGATAAAAAGTTATTGTCATTTAGAAGGGATGTATTAAACCTCCACTGTTTCGTCATTGGTCTACTGTATATTCTACGTTCCATTGTAACAAGATGGGTGTATGATCAGATAAGGTAATAGGCATAATCTCAATGTCTATTATTCGGTGCAAGTCTGTTTTTGGTGTAAAAAATAATCTATTCTAGAATAAGATGCATGCCTATTGGAATAAAAGGTGAAGTCCCTTCGTCTTGGAAACGTGCTTCTCCATATATCTACCAGCCCACTTTCTACAGCATGATGTTTAAGGGCTTTACTCATTTTGGTTATGGGTGTTTTAGACGGCGGTTGCCTATCTAGCAGCTGTCACATGACACAATTAAAATCCCCTCACAGTAATAACAAGCCAGTACTATACTGTAGAATGATGTTAAACAGTGTCTTTATAAAATTTGGCATATCCTCATTTGGTGCGTATACATTAATAAGGGATGTTTCTACTCTGTCTATTATTCCATTGACCAGTAAGACTCTTCCTTCAGCATCCTTATGAATTAATGTTTTAACAATTTTTTCTACCAGATGAGTGTGAGGAGTAATATATTTTATCTGCCCATGACTTCAGCTTCTCATGTTCTGCGTCTGACAAGTGAGTTTCTTGTAGAAAGACAATATGGCATTTATTTTGTTTTAGTTGATGTAATATTTTCTTTCTCTTTATTGGATTATGTAGGCCCTTTACATTATAGCTTATCACTCTCAGCGTATCCATTGAGTACTAACTTGTAGTTGCTGTTTAATTATTAGGATATTGGATTCTGTAATTTCAATGATATGTATGAAGTTGCAATCAAAGAGTGAAAATGAAAACAAAAACCCTGCTATTATAACATACAACTCAGGCTCCCCGGCGAACAGGGGGATCAGAACAAGAGCGCCAAACATAAAACTATCATATAAACCTAGAGAAGGCATTGATAAAGTGGGAACAACTGCCCTAGCCACTAATAAGTAGCAGAGGTGCACTGTCTAGATTGAAGTGACTGTGCACAAATCGCTAACCTCCACGAAGGATCAAAGAGTAAACAGAATCAAATCAGGCTTCCGCAGAGAAATAGAAGGAAAAAAAAATTACCTGGATTAACAGCTCTTTGCAAAGTCCTTTGTATCATAGTCCACATCATTTAAGGAGCGATCAAAAAGGAAAAAAGAAAAATAATTGGGATTAGTGCATTGTGCACATGATAACAATCTTCAAGGGTAAATATAATTAAGTTAAAAAAAAGAAGAAACAAGAAGAAATTTCACATTGTCTCTCGGATAGCGCTCTGCTGAACAAGTGCTTATAGGCCCCTTTTGCTAATCCAAGTGAGTTCAATCTTCTTGCAGTTCTTCCCCAGCTGGTTGTACTATGCTCATGGCATAAAGCATAGCCTTATGATGGTCAACGAACTCTTTCGTCTCCTCCTTGTATGTGATCCGAAACCGAGCCGGGTAAGACAAGCCGTAACGAATGCCTTCATGACCTTTCAGGATTTTCCGCACATCCGTAAATGCAGCTCTGGCTTTCGCTACGTTAGCAGTGTAGTCTGGAAATATGGAAATGTGTCGTCCATTGTAATACAGCGGGGAATTGTCACGGGACTTCCTCAAAATCTCTGTGACATCCTCATCGTAATGGAGTTTGGCGATTATCATCCTAGGTTTCTCTCGGTCTCTCGGGCTCCCCTGAGTGAGCGCCTGGTGTGATCGGTCCACCTTGATTTCGCGGTCGAGGTTTAGCATTGTTTTTAAGGCCTGTGCCACAGCCGTGGGGGAGCTGGAGTTGGGCTGCTCTCCATGTCATTGCATTTGTCTTTCAGTGTGACCATTTCCTTTTGTAGGCTTGAAACTGTGTCGCGTAGAGAAGTTACCTCATCTGACCATGTTGATAATCCGCTGTCAACTCCTTGTATATCGGCCCTCATCTGCTTCGTGTCTTCACATAGCGTTTTGGTGTCGTTAGCCAGCTCGGATTTGAGTCCTTGTATTTCCAACCGGAGTGCACTGAAATCCTCAGCTAACGCCATTTTGAGTTCTTCACGGACTATTTCTTTAAAGTCTGCTCTCAGTGTTGACAGAATCTCCACTTTAAAGCTGTCAGCTGTCATACCTGGGCTCTCACTTGGGGCGGGTGGTAAGGGTTTGTCCACGTCATTGTCCAGGGCTGGCTTTGCGGTGTTTCTTGTGATAGGCCCCGGCCTAGCAGGATTAGCTTCGTTGCTAGTACTACCACGATACTTGAATTTCTGTAGTTTTTCCGCCATTAACTTCGCAAAGCCAGGCGCGGAGAGTATAAAAGCTGAGTCTTCAGGTCCCGGTAATCCCCAAAAAAGGATTTAGCTGTTGTATTTTAATTATTTTACGGATTCTGCAGGAGCCCTGATAAGTGCGTCTTATTTCATGGCGTGCTCGCGAGCGCCCTCAAAACGATATTTTTTGATGTATCGTGCAGCCCTAATGGTGTCTGTTAGTTGATGCTGTGTAGAGTTTTAAAATCGTGATCGTTGTGTTGATTGACCCTGGAAGCGAGAACCAAAGTTTCCTGTTCAGAGGTGCTGGAAGTGTTTATCTGAACTACTCCACACTGACAGTAACTGCATTGTGTTATCAAACAGTTTAATAATAAAACTCTGACAGAGGACTCAGTCATTCCATCATTTCAGTCCAGAGACACAATTCCATGTATAGAGATCATTCATGATCTAAAGAAAGCGCACGTACAGAGTTAGAGAGTATAGAAGTAATGTGTTCAACTGCATTCAACTATTGACATGTTGGGTTTCACTGATGAGTCAAATCAACAGTACAGTAACCAGCAGTAAAATAAGAATAACATTAAAATCCAGATGTCCTGACTGACTGAAGAGGACAGCAGCTTTACTCAGACAGATTTTACTGGATCCTCATCAAACCTGTCTGTGTGGTGTGTAGAAAAGTACCCAGTGGTGTTTACCATAAGAATCTTTGTGATCCTGTATCCACTGTGGAACAACGTGTTCATAGAAATGTTCAGTCATTTGGAGATGCTTGTATCATTCCTGCTGCTGTGTCATGGCTCCTAGACTTCTGTTATAAACCATCATATTCTTTTTGCGTCAAACATTCAACTCCTGAGCTGATTTTGTTGGAGACAGCCAGTCCTGGACAAAGTGACAGATGTGTGTTCTCTCATCATCACAGTAGTAACCATTATCTTTTGTCTCTTTGTCCCTCCAGAGCTCCCACAGTCGTATGTCTGTGAAAATGAGAAGACTGTTGTTGACCATCAGCCCCATGACCAGGAGAGAAACTCCATGGTGGACCATGAGGACCCAGAGCCTCTACGGATTAAAGATCAGCCGGAGGAACTCTGCACCAGTCTGGACCAATCAAACCCAGAGATTTCTCAAATTAAAATGGAACAGGAAGAATTGTGCACCAGTCTGGACCAATCAAACCCAGGGTTACCACAAATTAAAGTGGAACGGGATGAACTCTGCTCCAGTCAGGAGGAAGAGTTAATTGGATTGAAACAGGAGACTGATACCTTTGAGGTGACTCCTGCTGATGAGGAAAGTGACCACGGTGAACCAAAACCAAACAGTGATCAGCTCCTGTTTCACATCTCTTGTGTAGCTGAGAGCCCAGATCAGGAAGGAAGCAAGGATGTAGACTCAGGATCAACTGGATGTATCGAGCAGAAACCAAGACATCAGAGTAACAGCAGTCACAGTAATGATGTAGACAATGCTCCAACGTCACTGAGACAGTGTGATAATGACAAGGCAAGAAAATCTCTACCATGTGATGTCTGTGGAAAAGCTTTCAGGAATAAATCGGTTTTAACCAAACATCACAGAACCCACACAGGTGAGAAGCCGTATTCTTGTGGGACTTGTGGAAAAAGCTTTAGTCGACGAACCCATTTGACTGTCCACATGAGAGTTCACACAGGTGAGAAGCCATATTCTTGTGGAACCTGTGGAAAAACCTTCATTCAACGGTCCCATTTGACTGCTCACATGAGATGTCACACAGGTGAGAAGCCATATTCTTGTGGAACCTGTGGAAAAAGCTTCAGTCATCGGACCCATTTGACTTACCACATGAGACTTCACACAGGTGAGAAGCCGTATTCTTGTGGAACCTGTGGAAAAACCTTCATTCAACGGTCCCATTTGACTGCTCACATGAGATGTCACACAGGTGAGAAGCCATATTCTTGTGGAACCTGTGGAAAAAGCTTCCACCGTAGTCATCGATTAAAAGCCCACATGAGAATCCACACAGCTGAGAAGTCGTGATCCTGAAACATCTGTGGAAAACATAATGTCAGAACTAAGCTTGAAACAACATGGAAGAATTGGTAGAGGTTAAAAGTAGATGTTTTAGATTTAAAGCACCTTTAGTCTGTGCTTCAACAACAATTGTGAGGAAGTATGTAAGCAATCCTTGATGATCAGACCAGATGGAGTCTGGACTATGGTGGTGGTGGAGCAGGCAGAAGAACCAAACTGAATGCCTGGATCATAGGCGTCAGTTTGGGGGGGGCGGTGGGGATGTGTCCCCCCCACTTTTTGTCAGGGGTTATTTTGTCTCCAACACATTCAAATTCTTCACATGTAAGCCATTGTAACCCCAGTTATTTTCAGCAGTATAGAAAATTCCGACGCTCATGAACGCACCATCCGCACTCGGCCGAGAGTTGCACAGACATGCAGCACACCTTTGTGAGGTTAAAAAAAAACTTGCAGATGCTAAATTTGCGCCTGTGCCAAGTGAAACCTCCGACCCAGGTTGTGCATTTCCATCTGACAATGGCTGTGGTGAGTTTGAAAACTTGTTTGCTTGTTTAACCCTGTGATTATCATATTTAATAAATATATGCAAGGGGGGGCGGTTGTTTTGTTTTGACGAGTGAATGTCTTTGAATCACTACACTGAACACACTGTCATACCAAATGTACTAATGGTACAATTTGCCATGAGTAAAACGCTCTGTCAGGAAAATGTGCATAATTCCTGATATAATACCAAATCCAGTTAGAATATGGGATGCCAGATGAATTTCAGCACTTTAGGAACAACATTTTGAAGCTGTTCGGCCTTATCTTAGCGATACCTCAGTCGGGATGGAGCAGAGCTGACGTTAATTATCACTAATAATTATCATCCCTGGGATAGCACCATGTGGTGCTACTGAAACTAAAGAAGCTACTCTTTGTATAAAGATGTACACAGGGCTCTCACGTTTTGATCTCAGGTCACAGTGACATTTTGCTGTCTTGTGACTGGGGGGTGGTGGTGCTGGGGTAGGGGGGGTCATCACCCATCCTTAAGCACTTACAATATTTTAAAACAAAACCCAGTCAATTAGTACTCGTGCTTTTTTTGCCGCCACTATTACCTAATGGGTCATAATGTTACTTTGTGGTGTTAGCATATTATATCAGGTAATGATGCAACATATACTGCAAATGTTACTCTTTTTTTAGTATTTACCGTTAACATTTCTACAATGTAATTTTTTAGATATCTGGACAACTTTGTTCGTCCAAGCTGAGTTGGCAAATGAGATCAATATTCAACATCAATGGTAATGTCTTTTAACCAAAGACTGTATAATAATTTATTAGAAAAATAATTAAGACACTTTGATGTGATCAAATAAGTACATATTACACTTACGTTGTAACTAGTAATCTGTAACCTACAGGATAACCTCACTAGCTCTGATCTTCTTTATTTGTTTGTGTAGACCTCACCTCTTCATTCTCAGTCACCTGCTCTGGTAGCTCTTTGTTTTTCTGTTGAACACTGATCCTAGACCAATAAAATAATGGAAAAACACACCTGAGATCGATGGTTTTCTGTGTTTCACGTACCTTGAATGTTCAATCATGTCTGTACTTGTGTCAATGGTAAGGTTGCCATTTTAGTATATCTCTTTAATGGTGCCAGAGCATTTTAACCATGGCAAAAAAATGTTTATATTTGGTATGTTAGCGTGTTGAGTCTAAAGATATTTGAGGACATCTAGTGGTGATTATTAAGGATTACCAGATTGTTTTAATTTGCCTCAGTGAAAGCCAGAACGTGGCTGTATGGATGGACAGAGTTTTGATAAAATGGCTCATAAGGCCAAAATGTTTCAGTTGTCATTTATTAACCCTTTAAGCTTCAGTCAATTCTTGCTGTTTTCAGTACAAAAAATCGCTAATATTCTATTTTTAAATCAAAAAAATTACGAAAAATACGGGGAATATTGGACGGGCATCGCGAGGTGCATTTCCTTGAAAGTGACCGATTCGGGGATTTTATACGACTTCAGGACATGTTTTGGACAAAATAGTTTACTGGCTTGTGTCATCTGATGTAAAAGGTTGGATTATGGCCGTTTTTTGTGGAATCTTTTTTTTTGTGTGTAGTAATGAACCCGGAAATGTGAGTCGCGCTGTGTGCGTTGAAGCCGTGTATAGAGAACGGATGGATGGATATTCGTTTTTGTCGGACAAATGTGTTTTTCTCACCCGCTGTGGTAATCGCATCTGAAAGTGGTTTATACCGGCGGATTCATGAGAATCTAAGCTTTCCATCGGCGTATAGTGTTTGTATAATCGTGTTTGCAGCCGTCGGACATTCTTGAAATTCCTATGCAAATTAGTAGGTGTACCGCCGGCGGGACACCTACGACGCACTGAAGCGTAAAGGGTTAACTAAAGTTGTTGACGACAGTAATGGTAGTCAAATTGGTCCTGCTAGCTAAACCAGAAGGTATACTCCGTTATATTCATGGAGTTATTGTACAGTAACTGTACAAATATCAGTGCTATTGCTGTTAGATGGCACTTACGTTGCATTTCTGCGTTGTGAAAAAAGCTCTGATGTCGGTTGCTTTTCTTTTTGACATGTTCATTGGGTATTTGCTGAGATTTTATTAATGAAAGAAGGAAAAAGAATGAATAGCCGCACGCCGGTTGTTTAGGAGGCGGTAAACACAATGTAGCCAAATCGAACTCTTTCAAGAAACACCACAGAAGAAGAGGAGGTCAAGACCCGGATTATCCATCCATGGCGGAATTTCACTTGAATTAATAAAGAAAATAATGATAATTATAATGATAATAAATGTTTCCAGTCTACAAACAAGAAAGGTAATAAAAGAAGGCTTCATATTGTGATATTTTCTTCTTCCGCTGCTTATTTACTGGGTTTTTGCTACAGTTTGAGTTGAGTTTGAGTCATGGGACAGATTTATCGTGGTGGCTTTTTTGGAGAGCTGCTATCTGTGTTTTTTTTAATTTTTCCTTTTACTCCTTGAGTTGCTTTGTACTAAAACTGTTTGATTTGAGTGGGAATGGCTGGTTAGGTTTAAAGTCAATATTCTCCCGGTCACGGATATACGATGTGGTTTGAATGGGTTGTCATGGTAACAGCTTGTGCTCCGATGTAACTCCAGCTATGGTCCTCAGTGACCCCTGGTTTATTCTTTTGTATTCAAAATAGCTTAACCTTTATCTTATTTGCGATGAAGAGTTGAGTGGTTGGTTTATGTGCTGTCCCTGAGCTGTAAATCCTGTTGAGATGTGGTGGTCTTTGACATGCTGATTTCAACATGAAGTTCGTTAGGGGTTCGTAATTCATGTAAAAGTGTCGGCACAGCTCTCAAGCGGGTTTTATTCAATACATGACAATTACTTTAAACATGAAATAACTGTTATGCATTTGATAGTAGCATACCAAAAGCAACATCAATTACAGTCATCATCCCAAGGACTTCGCAAAAGTCACTTTTGCCAGTTTCCACCCCCCCACTTTTAAAAACAAACTGACGCCCTTGCTTATGAGGGTGAAGCCAGGTAGATCCACAGTTGAGTCTGAGTTGTTTTGATTCAAACAGGTCTCAGTAAAACACAGAAGACTGCATTCACGGTATGTTTTGTCTGTCTTCACCAATGTCTCTAGCTCGTCACATTTGTTTGGCAAAGAGTTGACATTTCCCATGATGGTTGATGGAAGAAAGGGCTTGTATCTCCATTTCCTAGCCTTCACCTTTGCACCAGCATGGCAACCATGAAAACACCTCAAGATGTCCACTTGAATTGGATGTTGCAGTCCAGATTTGTTCTGTCTCAATGAAAAAAACTCCTCTCTTGAATAGATTCTTCTCCCAGCAGAAACCTCCATCAGCAGTTGATAAAACACGACAAAATATTTAAAAAAATATAGCAAAAATACAGCAAAAACTGAAAACAGTTAAGAGATACCAAACTTTGCAGCCACTTTCGCAGGCGCAGGTTCCAGAAAGGTAACAAAGGTAACCTTCAGGTGTGCTCTCCAGTTTGTTGGCCAAATATCCCATCATGGCTGTTCTTTTACCCAGATCTTGATCCAACCATCCTGAAGAACCACAAGTCAAATAAGTCAGAATTCATGAATGACATCATCAAGGCCCATACTGAAGAAGAATGGGGTTCTCATATACAAATTTACTCAGATGGATCTAACAATGCTGATGATGATGAAGTCACTGTTGGTTTATTCTTTCCAGTTTTCAAGATCAGAAAAGGCTTTAGAATTCCAGATGACAGCATTCACTGCAGAGATATCAGGGCTCATTTTTCCCCTTTGATGGGTGATGGACAACAAACTGGTCAAGTCAGTCTTATGTAGCGATTCATCAGCCGTGTTGACATCAATAAAGAAGCAAACTCCCAAAATTATTGTATCTCTTCCAGTGTTTACCAATCTTGTTGCCTAATGCATTTTTCAGAAAGATTAATAGTATGCTTCTATCCTTTATATGGGACAACAAAACCCCGCAAATACCAAAACAGCTTTTACAAAGGCCTAAACAGGACGGAGGTTTAGCGTTACCAGACTTCAGACACTATTATTGGGCTGCTAATCTCAGGATCACTCACTACTGGCTGCAATACAACACAGTACTCCCACCTCTGACATGGCTAGAGATGGAGTGTACTTCATGTATACCAGCATCACTTTCTTCCCTTATCCACTCCTCCATAACAGGACCTTACTTGACCTTTACCAAAAATGTATGTGTGAAAACAGCACTGAAAATTTGGAACCAATTTAGACGTCATTTTGGGTTTCAGACTATGTCATTTCTGGCCCCGCTAGCCTCTAACCCAGCATTTCCGCCTTCCATGGTCGACGGGGCATTTTCGATATGGTCCATATATGGTATTCAAAGATTCAGAGACCTATATATAAATGATACATTTGCTACTTTTGAACAACTGTCAACCAAATTTAACTTGCCCAGGCATTATTTTTTCAGATTTTTACAGCTTCGCAGTTACATTCGTAACTTAAACCCCCAGCCACCCACCCCCCTACCCCCCCACCCCCCTACCCCACTGAAACAGAGTTTGATGGCTTCCTCACTCCACTTCCTAAAATGAAAGGATCTCTAGCAATACTTTACAGACAGATTTGCTCTTTACAAACTACTTTGTTAAATAATGCTAAATCGGCATGGGACACAGAATTGGGAGAGGAAATAACTCGAGAACAACGGGAAGAAGCACTTAGAAGAGTACACACTTCTTCTATTTGTGCCCGCCATGGAATCTTACAATGTAAAATCATTCATAGGGTACACTGGACCAAGGCAAGATTATCAAAAGTGTATCAAGAGGTGGAACCTAATTGTATAAGATGCAACCAGTCTCCGGCAAATCATCTTCATATGTTCTGGTGTTGCCCATCTCTCATGGTCTATTGGACAAATATTTTCGACACAGTATCAGTAATAACTGGCACACGGATCGAACCCCACCCTCTACCTGAACTGTTCGGGATCTCCCCTCCCACACTGCAATTGACTAAAACACAAAAAGATGTACTTGCCTTTACCACTCTGTTGGCTAGACGTTTAATCTTGTTACGATGGAAATCCTCTGCACCCCCCTCCCACACGCTCTGGATTCAGGACATTTTAAGTTGTATAAAATTGGAAACGATTAGACATATACTCAAAGGATCTGTAAATCGATTTCTTGTAATGTGGGCTCCATTCGTCTCTTGCGTCAAGCAACTTCATTTCGCTGCAGTTCCGGAATGACATTTGCTCTCACATGTATGGGTTTCAAAACTTATATTCATTCTTTTGTATATGTGTACTTATGATGAGGGATTTTATCTATGGGACCACGCTATACAGCTGGATGTTGTACTGTAAGGGACAATATTTCTGATCTGGTTGATATTTATAAACTACCCTTCTTTATTACTGAAGTACTTTTTTTTCTTTTTCCTTTTGAGCTTATTTATTTTAAATTAATTTGGTCCTTTTTTGTTGTTTGTGTTTTTCTTGTTTTGTTTTTGTTGGATATGTGTGCAGACTCAAGAATGTACACACACTTTATGGATATTGGTGCAAATGCCTGCATGTGTATAACTCTATCTGTATAATCTTTGTTATTGTGTTTGCCAAATAATTTACTAGTGCAATAATTCTGTAAATGCTGGCTTACTTGAAAACCCAATAAACAAAATGTTAAAAAAAGAAGCAAACTCCAAATCCAGGCCCAATTTTCTTATTAGAAATATTTCAAGCACTGTTTCAAATCCACAGAGCAGGGTGTGAGGGTTTTATTTGGGTTCCAGCACATGTGGGTGTGCAGGGCAATGAGGAAGCAGATAGCTTGGCACAAAGAGCAACCAAGGAGGAAAGAATAGAATTTGAGTTAGCACACAGAAAGTCAGATTATGACTCTGTCATTAACAAACTAGTCAAAGAAATATGGCAGAAGGTTCAGGAGACAAAAGAAGAGGGGGACTGATTTTGCTATCCAAGGTAAAATGGGAAAAGTAAGAAGGCACTCCAGTGGTGCAAGAAGAGACTCAATTGTTCTAACCTGGCTAAGACTCAGACACTGCAGTCTGAAAAGTGGACTGGCTTTGATTGGGAAGCACAGAGACAGGAACTGTGAGTGTGGTGAACTAGAAACTGTGAGAAATGTTCTTCTGAAGTGTAAGCTCTACTCATGCCAACAGAAGAAACATTAGAGACTAGGAAGCAGCTGGACAAACTGTTTTTATTAATCTTTGCTTTCTACTTAACATGGAGGAGTGGACAAATATGAAGAAACTTCTGAACTTTCTCATGACCACAGGACTGCATAAGAAAATATGGAGGATTCTCTAAGGACTGTGAGTAACATCCAGTAGGTGGCAGCAATACGCCAGTGATGCGTCTAGTCCGCCTAATTCAATGAGGAAGAAGAAAGTAAGTCAGTGTTTCTGCCGGAACTTCACAGTGTGACACCCGGCGGATGTAAACAAAGAAGCATGAGCAGAGTTAGCTTCACTGCTGTGTGGACTGAGCTATAAAACGGCTGTATTATAGTAAGAATGAGAAATATCAGAGCGAGAAAGTAACGATGTGTTCAGTTGAGTATCTGAGAGAGTTGATCAGCGACAGACTAGCTGCTGCTGCTGGAGAAATATTCACAGAGTTTGAAAAAACCATCGTCCAGTACCAGGAGGAGATCGATCGTCAGCGCAGACTGCTGGATGTCATCTGGAAACCACACATCCCCTTACAGCCCATAGGTGAGTATGAAGAATTCCACTTATAGCATGTGTAGTGGTTGTGTACTCTGTCTTGCATTGTGTAGATAATCAGACTGGGAGCATCCTCCCTACTGGCATCAAATCCGCCGTTTATTTACTGCGGTCAAGCCAGCCGCCTCTCGTTTCTCCGTAGTCAAGCCAGCCGCTCCTACATTTTCAGTGCGCTCTTACCGTCAGCTTACGGTAAATGCACGACCGCGCATCAACTATTTCCGGTTTAAAAAATAAAGCGCTGCATTCGCAGATGTATTATACAGCGATGTTTTAAGTAACCGACTCAGCTTAACTGTTAACTGTCGAATTGTACGGCCAATATTTACACTAAATACATAGCTTGAAGTATAAGAAGCTGAAAACGTGTTTATCTATCTGTCTGTCTGTCTGTCTTAAAAATTGTGAATTCAAATAAAAAGTGATGTGTGTCATCCCGGTGATCTATTAGTGTGATAATGAAATAAACCTCAGTCGAAAGTCACATGATCTGGACCGTAATGAGAAGACATGCTGATATTTACATTAAAAAATGTTCAATTTTTTGCTTTAAAATCTTTTAAGCCAAACTATTTCTTCTTCTTTGGCGTATGCTGACCAGGTAAGGTAGGATTGTGATTCTGGATTAGTTTGGGGTCAATAGGTCACATGACCTGAGAGCTATTGAGCTAAAATGCTAATATTTACTGTAAAAAAAACTGTTAAAAATCAATAATGTCCTGAAATCAAATATAAATTGCCGTATGTTGACCATCCTTAGTAGCACTATCATTCTGCATTAGTTTGGGGTCAATGCGTCACATGACCTGAGAGCTATTGAGCTAAAATGCTAATACTTACTGTAAACAATTAATAATAAATTCATTAAGTTTCCAAATGGAATAAAAAGTGCTGTGTCTTGATCAGTCTGTTTCATACTATAATCCCAAATAAATTTGGAGTCTTTGGGTCACATGACCTGGTAGCTATTGAGCTAAAATGCTAATACTGTAAAAAATTAATAATAAATTCATAAAGCATTCAAATGTAATAAAACCTGGTGTGTCTTGATCACCTTTTACAGTCCTGTCAATCCTTATTGATTTGGAGTCTCTGGGTCGCATGACCTGGGAGCTATTGAGCCAAAATGCTAATATTTACAGTTAAATATCAATATAAAATATGCAAAGTATCCAGATGGAATAAAAAGTGCTGTGTCTTGATCACTCTATGAGATGCTCTAATCCCAAATAGATTTGGTGTCTGTAGGTCACATGACTTGGGAGCTATTGAGCCAAAATGCTAATATTTACATTTTGAAATGAATTAAAAACTCACTAAAAAAATATTAATAGTCTCCAGAAGCAATAATAAAGTCTGTGTAATAAACCAGGTCTAAATCTATTTAGCCAAAAGATCACATGACCTGGGACTTATAGAGCTGTAATGCTCATAATTACAGTATAAAATACATGAAAAATTCACAAATCATATTAATTGTGTCCAAATGTTCATTCAATGTTTCTAAGTGTGACAAAGAATCTATGAACTACAAATCCCTATATTTGAGTGCCGTAACGTATCATAACATAATGTAACATAACGTCACGTCAGGTCTTTGCTCTTCTTTTTCTGCCTCACGTAAGTTAACCGTTAATTATCAATGAAATAAGTATCCAATCGACTGAGCCCGTAACACATGTGCTGCTCAATATCCAGAACACCATTTGGAGTCAGAGTTGTGCGACGGGTCGTTTGAAAAAAGGCAGCAGAACATCAGCCGGATGACCGTCCACAGAGTCTTTCAGGTCTTCATCATGGTGAAGACCTGAAAGATCTTCACCATTCTTGAGCCTCTCCGTGACTCTGTGGACGGTCATCCGGCTGATGTTCAGCTGCTTGGCTCTGTCAGACTTGTTGTGGCCAGCATGAAGGAGAGCAGATATCTTTACTCTTTTGACTTCTATCTTGATACAACTTCAATGGAGAACAAAATTGTATTAATGACACCTGCCTATAAGGTAGAACTTTCAGTTTGTTTAATGGAATTTTTCACTCCAACATGTAAACGTCTCTAAAGATCATGAAACCGAGTGTAACAGAACTTTTGCAAAGCCCGGTATATATATATGCGGGGTTTCCCCCAGAAAACTTGCTAAGCCTGGTGGTTGGGTTGCTAGAGAAGCCCACAGTGTTTATGTAAAAAAAGAAAAAAAAAGTTGACAGAAATTTTGAAATTATGACTATTTTGTGTTATTGTAAGCCATTTATTAACAATACTTAAATGTAGAGTCTCACAAAAAGGCACAATCTTAAAATACAGTTTTAACAAACAAAAAAATACAATTAAAATAAATAATATCAATTGTTTTCACTTAAGTTAAATCCTAGTGAATCTTAAAACAAGCCATTGCTGTTCACTATTAAAAATAAAATAAATTAACATGAATAAAAAAGTGCAAACATGGCCAAGGGGTAAAAACGGGGAACTCAGAGGCTGAAGAGGTATATGCTGGACTGTGTGACCTCGTCTACTTTTTGCTGCACATGGTGCAGGTTGGATCAGTGGAAGCAATCCGTCTGGGCTTTTCAAAGAACTCTTCCAGAGCCTTAGGGTGCTTTCACAGCTGTTAGTCCGTTAGAGTGGTTCATTTGGACCCAGAAGTTGTTACAATGTTGCTAATTTCAACTGGTTCGGTTCGCATTCACACCAGTGTTTTCGCAGTTGAACCAACTACAATGAATGTTATATCTCCCCCCAGTCGTTTGGCGGCGCTGTTCACAAAATAAGGTGTTTTAGATGACGTAGGTGAACGCTGATTGGTGCAGCATGTGAAGAGGGAAAAATCCCGGAAAAAAACATTCCATGGATCGAGGTTTATTCGTAAACAACGAACTACACACGTGGACAAAATTGTTGGTACCCCTCAGTTAAAGAAGGAAAAACCCACAATTCTCACTGAAATCACTTGAAACTCACAAAAGTAACAATAAATAAAAATTTATTGAAAATTAAATAATCAAAATCAGCCATCACTTTTGAATTGTTGATTAACATAATTATTTAAAAAACAAACTAATGAAATAGGGCTGGACAAAAATGATGGTACCCATAACTTAATATTTTGTTGCACAACCTTTTGAGGCAATCACTGCAATTAAACGATTTCTGTATTTGTCAATGAGCGTTCTGCAGCTGTCAACAGGTATTTTGGCCCACTCCTCATGAGCAAACAGCTCCAGTTGTCTCAGGTTTGATGGGTGTCTTCTCCAAATGGCATGTTTCAGCTCCTTCCACATATGTTCAATGGGATTCAGATCTGGGCTCATAGAAGGCCACTTTAGAATAGTCCAACGCTTTTCTCTCAGCCATTCTTGGGTGTTTTTGGCTGTGTGTTTTGGATCGTTGTCCTGTTGGAAGACCCATGACCTGTGACTGAGACCAAGCTTTCTGACACTAGGCAGCACATTTCTCCAAGCCTTGATAGTCTTCAGATTTCATCGTACCTTGCACACTTTCAAGACACCCTGTGCCAGATGCAGCAAAGCAGCCCCAAAACATTACTGAGCCTCCTCCATGTTTCACCGTAGGGACAGTGTTCTTTTCTTCGTATGCTTGGTTTTTTGAGTCTATGAACATAGAGTTGATGTGCCTTACCAAAAAGCTCCAGTTTGGTCTCATCTGTCCAAAGGACATTCTCCCAGAAGCTTTGTGGCTTGTCAACATGCATTTTTGCAAATTCCAGTCTGGCTTTTTTATGAGTTTTTTTCAGCAGTGGTGTCCTCCTTGGTCGTCTCCCATGAAGTCCACTTTGGCTCAAACAACGACGAATGGTGCGATCTGACACTGATGTACCTTGGCCTTGGAGTTCACCTTTAATTTCTTTGGAGGTTGCTCTGGGCTGTTTGGATACAATTCCAACGATCCGTCTCTTCAATTTGTCATCAATTTTCCTCTTGCGGCCACGTCCAGGGAGGTTGGCTACTGTCCCGTGGGTCTTGAACTTCTGAATAATATGAGCCACTGTTGTCACAGGAACTTCAAGCTGTTTAGAGATGGTCTTATAGCCTTTACCTTTAAGATGTTTGTCTATCATTTTTTTTCGGATGTCCTGGGACAATTCTCTCCTTCGCTTTCTGTTGTCCATGTTCAGTGTGGTACACACCTTTTCACCAAACAGCAGGGTGACTACTTGTCTCCCTTTAAATAGGCAGACTGACTGATTATGAGTTTGGAAACACCTGTGATGTCAATTAAATGACACACCTGAGTTAATCATGTCACTCTGGTCAAATAGTTTTCAATCTTTTATAGAGGTACCATCATTTTTGTCCAGCCCTATTTCATTAGTTTGTTTTTTTAAATAATTATGTTAATCAACAATTCAAAAGTAATGGCTGTTTTTGATTATTTAATTTTCAATAAATTTTTATTTATTGTTACTTTTGTGAGTTTCAAGTGATTTCAGTGAGAATTGTGGGTTTTTCCTTCTTTAACTGAGGGGTACCAACAATTTTGTCCACGTGTGTATATTCGTATCATTGCTTTATGCAGCAAGCACAAATACTGCTGTTGTTCCAGCATGAAGCTCGCATTCAGTACGAGAACATTACTCAGTCGTTTTTGGCTACGGAAGCTCCTGTAGACCAAAAAGTCTGCTGCACCATCAAGCCGGCCCGAATGGAGACAGGTTTGTGTTCTCACCAGGAGCGAGCCGAACTGGAGTTCACATAGAAGCAGACCGAGACCACCTTCGGGCGGCGGTCTCGGTCCAGTTCTTTAGTCCGCACCAAAAACATCTGGTCTGCTTTCACACCAGCCCAAACGAACCGTACTTGCTGGTGTTGCGGACTCTAGTCCGCTTTAAGCGGACCAAAAGGCGTATGTGTGAAAGCACCCTTATTGTAGTCAAGCTCAGCCACAGAGGGACCATTGATTTTGATGCGGAGGGAGGCAGTTAGGCTTTCCCCCTGCAGCCTGTTCCTGAGGTCTGTCTTGATCTATTGAAAAATAATCACATAACTGACATTAAACAAATGTGTACCTACTTAAACTGCTAGCAGAAAAGTGAAAAAATACTCACCCTGGTCATAGCAGAAAAATCTCTCTCACAGTTGACACTTGACACAGGAATTGTCAGTGCAATGGCAGAGATCTGGGCCAGGTTTGAGGAGCTTCAGCTTATCAAAGTCAGAGGCCAGCTCCTGCATTACCTCCAGCTGTGACTTATCCTAGTAGGATAAAGCAAAGAGTAAAAATTGTTAGGAAACCAGAAGTTAAAAAAATAAACATTTCTAAGAAATCCATTCAACATTTCACATCTGCTGCTTACTTTAAAGATGCCCTGGCCCACATGAACCTTGAAGATGGTCCATTCTTGCAGTGCTGCTCCGCCATCCACAGTTGGAAATTTTTGGGCAAGCAGTTGTAAGTTCCCTTGAAAGTCATCGTCTCCCCTCTCCACTGCTTGTGGGCTGAGTATGTTAAATGCACCTAGGATGTTCATCTGTGGGAATCTCCTCTCAAGGTGCTCAATGAGATGGTCCAAGTATGGCTCCATTACCTTTTGAAAATATGATTTTGTTTTTAATTAGTACAATTTCATATCATTCTACTATTTTTTTAAGTTTGTAACTTGAAACATTGAATATTCAATACCTGAGTGTGAAAACGGGTCCAAAAAGAGGTGAGGTCAAAATGATCACTCCTGTGGCGTCTCCTCTCCTCCTCGGCCTGTATGTTGAGGCTTTTCACTCTGTCTTCCAACCCGCTGAGATGTGACCCTGGAGGCTGCTTGTCTCCTGCCTCCTTGATTTGTCGAATGGCCTCAATTGTAACAGGCACCTAAAATGTTAAATGGTTATATTAAAGCTATATTGTTTTTGCTTTTCATAGTTTTCCATAAACAAGTGTATTTAAAATCAACTTACGTGTTTCTTGATAGCCAAAAAATTGACTTCTTCCTTTTGGAAAAGCTTTGAAAGCCGTGTCAGGTGGGGAAGGACATCTGCCTGGAGGTGGACAGCAGCCACAAACCTATATGTCGCACAGTATGTATAAAGGCACCTTGCTACAGGGTCCTTCATCTCTGCTTCTTCAGCAAGAGCTGCCAGCACAGCTGCCAGATTCCTATGAAGAGTTGAAATGGCTGTGTCTTGGGACAGCCATCTTGTGTCCTTCACTTCCTTATGTCCAAAGAACACATAAAGAGGACACATAAAATCAAACACAGTGGTGTGGAAAATTATCTTAAAATGTAGAAAAGGCAAGGCAGGAAAAGGCAATTTATATAGCCCATTTTTTGCAAACAGTTTGTCTCAAAGAAAAATTATTAGATTGCTTAAAGTTATTTTCAGGTTGTCCACTCCTAAAACACTGGAATGGACTGATCTGCAGGCGACGTCTGACGTTACGGTGAGCGTATTGCGTCATTTCCTGTTTCAGCACTGTGTCGTGTTGTTAGCATGGCTTCTGCTTCTGCCTCTTCCTCTCCCTCTCTCTCCCTCTCCTGCTCAGTGTGCCACATGTTTAGTTATTCCTCTGCCTCCTTTAGTGATAACGATATGTGTAAGGCCTTTTCTGGAGGCGAGGCTCTCTGAATTGGAATCGCGGCTCCGCACCATGGAAAATAACCCGCTAGCAGCTAGCCAGGCCCCCTTAGCCGGTGCGGACCGCAATAGCTTAGCTAGTGTAGCATCTGTTAGCCGTCCCTTAGCAGCGCCCGAACAGCCGGGTGGATGGGTGACAGTTCATAGGAAAAACAGTCCAAAACTCAAGCCTGCTGTCCCGGCTCACCACAAACCGCTTCATGTTTCTAATCATTTTTCCCCGCTCAGCGACACACCCGCTGAGAAACCAACTCTGATCATTGGCAGCTCCATAGTCAGAAACGTGAAGCTAGCGACACCAGCGACCATAGTTAAATGCCTCCCAGGGGCCAGAGCAAATTTGAAACTGCTGGCTAAAGATAATCGTAAATATAGTAAGATTGTTATTCACGTCGGCGGTAACGACACCCGGTTACGCCAATCGGAGGTCACCAAAATTAGCGTGGCATCGGTGTGTACTTTCGCCAAAACCATGTGGGACTCTGTAGTTTTCTCTGGACCCTTGCCTGATCTGACCAGCGATGACATGTTTAGCCGCATGTCGTCGTTTCGCCGCTGGTTGTCTGTGTGGTGTCCATCAAACGACGTGGGCTTTATACATAATTGGAGCTCTTTTTGGGGAAAACCTGGTCTGATTAGGAGAGACGGCATCCATCCCACTTTGGCTGGTGCAGCTCTCATTTCTAGGAATATGGCTGATTTTATTAGTACTCCTAAAGCATGACAACCCAGAGTTAAGACCAGGATGCAGAGCTGTAGTCTTACACACCTCTCTGCAGTTTCCTCACAGCTGTCACCCTCCAGTAATTCAGTTAACTTTATTGAGACTGTGTCTGTCCCCCGACCACCAAAATTCAATAAATTAAACAAATCAAAAATATACAAAAGAAATAGTAACCACAAAAATTTAATAAAAATTAATACCTCTATTTCAACAGAGCACAGAGACAGGAAAATTAAATGTGGTCTGTTAAATATTAGATCTCTCTCATCTAAATCTCTGCTAGTAAATGAGTTGATAACTGATCACCAGATTGATTTGTTCTGTTTGACTGAAACCTGGTTGCAGCAGGAAGAATTTGTTAGCCTAAACGAATCAACTCCCCCTAGTCATATTAACTGTCATATTCCTGGAATCACAGGCCGAGGAGGAGGAGTAGCAGCAATCTACCATTCCAGTTTAAAACTGAACCAGAGGCCTAAACCTGATTACAGCTCATTGGAAAATCTCACTCTTAGTCTCTCTCATCCAAATTTGAAAGCTCAGAAACCAGTTTTATTTGTTGTTATATATCGTCCTCCTGCTCCTTATTCTGAGTTTTTATCTCAATTCTCAGACTTTTTATCTGAATTAGTGCTCAGTTCAGACAAAGTTATTATTGTGGGTGACTTTAACATTCATGTTGACGTAGACAGCGACAGCCTTACAACAGCTTTTAATTCATTATTAGACTCAATTGGGTTTTCTCAACATGTAAATAAACCAACTCATAGTTTTAATCACACTCTTGACCTTGTCCTGACTTATGGCATAGAAATTGAAGAGTTAACAGTATTTCCCCAGAACCCTCTTCTTTCTGACCATTTTATGATAACATTTCAATTTCAAGTAAAGGATTGTTTAGCAGCTGAGAACAAATATCATTACAGTAGGTGTTTGTCTGACAATTCAGTATCTAAATTTAAGGAAATAATACCCTCACTGTTTACTTCAGCAACATTTACTGATAAATCAGAAGGCAATTATTATTATTTTACCCCCACAGAAGTGGATTATTATGTTAACAATGCTTCAGCCTCACTGCGTACAACTCTTGATAGTGTTGCACCTGTAAAAAAGAAAGTTATATCTCAGAGAAGACTTGCTCCTTGGTATAATTCCAGCTGCGGACTTTAAAGCAGGCATCCCGAAAGCTGGAAAGAAAGTGGTATTCCACTAATTCAGAGGTAGTGTATGTGGCTTGGAAAAATAGTCTAGTAATCTATAAAAAAGCTCTTCGTAATGCCAGGACAACTTATTATTCATCTTTAATAGATGAGAACAAGAACAACCCTAGGTTTCTCTTTAGCACTGTAGCCAGGCTGACAAAGAGTCAGAGCTCTGTTGAACCTTGTATTCCTTTAGCTTTAACCAGTAACGACTTCATGAGCTTCTTTACACATAAAATAGTTCTGATTAGAGATAAAATTAATCTGGTCCTTCCTACAAATGTCACAGATGCTTTTGAATTGGCTGTTAGACCTGATGAATCTTTAGAATTCTTCACTCCTATATGTCTCTCTGAACTAATTTCAACAGTTTCTACATCCAAACCATCAACATGTCTTTTAGATCCTATCCCAACTAGACTCTTCAAGGAGATTTTACCTTTAATTCATTCTTCAATGTTAGATCTGATTAATCTCTCTCTAGTAACAGGCTATGTACCACAGGCTTTTAAGGTTGCTGTCATCAAACCTTTGCTTAAAAAGCCCACTTTAGATCCAGATGTGTTAGCTAACTATAGACCAATATCCAACCTACCATTTCTCTCTAAAATTCTGGAAAGAACAGTTGCAAATCAATTATGTGAACACTTACAAAGGAATAATTTGTTTGAAATGTTTCAGTCAGGCTTCAGAGTGCATCATAGCACAGAAACAGCTCTAGTGAAAGTTACTAATGACCTTCTCATAGCATCAGATAATGGACTAGTCTCTATACTTGTTTTGTTAGATCTTAGTGCAGCGTTTGACACAATCGACCACAACATTTTATTACAGCGTCTAGAACATTCAATTGGCATTAAAGGGACAGCACTGGACTGGTTTAAATCCTACTTATCAGATAGGTTCCAGTTTGTGCATGTCAACAATAACTCTTCTGAGCATACTAAAGTTAATCATGGAGTTCCTCAGGGTTCTGTCTTAGGACCGATACTTTTCACATTATACATGCTTCCTTTAGGCAATATTATTAGGAAGCATTGTATTAACTTCCATTGTTATGCAGATGACACACAATTGTATTTATCTATGAAGCCAGATGAAACTGATCAGTTAGCTAGACTGCAAGATTGTCTTAAGGACATTAAAACCTGGATGACTTTTAACTTCCTACTGCTAAATTCAGACAAAACTGAAGTCATTGTATTTGGCCCCAAACATCTTAGAAACTCGCTTTCAAAGCAAATAGTTACTCTGGATGGCATCACGTTGGCCTCCAGTACTACTGTGAGGAATCTTGGAGTTATTTTTGACCAGGACATGTCCTTTAACTCACACATAAAGCAAGTCTGTAGGACTTCCTTTTTTCACCTGCGTAATATTGTAAAAATCAGGAACATTCTGTCTCAGAGTGATGCAGAAAAATTAGTTCATGCTTTTGTTACTTCCAGGCTTGACTATTGCAATTCCTTATTATCGGGTTGTCCAAATAGCTCTCTCAAACATCTACAGTTGATCCAAAACGCTGCTGCGAGAGTACTGACAGGAGTTAGCAAAAGAGATCATATTTCCCCTATACTTGCTTCTCTTCACTGGCTTCCTGTTAAATCCAGAATAGAATTTAAAATCCTTCTTCTGACATATAAAGCTCTTAATAACCAATCTCCATCATATCTTAAAGATCTGATAGTACCTTATTATCCTAGTAGAACTCTTCGCTCTCAAGCTGCAGGCTTACTTGTTGTTCCTAGAATTTCTAAAAGTAGAATGGGAGGCAGAGCCTTCAGTTATCAGCTCCTCTCCTGTGGAACCTGCTCCCAGTTTGGGTTCTGGAGGCAGACACCCTCTCTATTTTTAAGACCAGGCTTAAAACGTTCCTTTTTGACAAATCTTATAGTTGGGGCTGACTGGGTGACCCACAGGGGTTCGGCTTGTGTCTTCATTGCACAGCTGACTCCCTCTTGGACGTCCCTTCGTTCTGCCTCTAGTCATGCTGCTATAGGCCTATAGGCTGCTGGGGGACTTCTCTTGACGCACTGAGCCCTTCTCTATCTACCTTTACATTTAATATGTATACCGTTATTGCAGTACATTCACTCTGTTTCCCCCTGTGCTATTTCTCCGAGTGTCCCTGGTCCCAGAGCTGGATGCTTCAGATCTGCGGTTGATGTTCCACCAGCTGGTCCAGTCTCCATCATGTCCACTGTGGGATGCTGCTGCTGACCTTCCTCCAGCCCTCTGCTTCCAACTCCCCTTTTCCACCAGTCAACTCTGCATTGCCTTCACTATACTGTTATGCTAACTTACATACTGTTTGAATTTTACTGCTAGCTATATATGGAGTATGTTTAATGTCAGAGCCGTACATCATCAGAGTAAACTATGAGTCAGTTTTCAATGTTAGCTTATACTTTGTCTGTGTCACATATCCTGTCATGCATGTATCCAAATGTGTGTTGTGTTTTCCTTGCTTTCCCACCCCTCCCTCTTCTCCCATCCCTCCCCCTTGCCCTCTTCTGTCCCTCTAAACCCGCCCGGCCAGCAGGCAGATGGGTCCCCCCTATATAGAGCCGGGTTCTGCTCGAGGTTTCTTCCCTGTTAAAAGGGTGTTTTCCTGCCACTGTCTCCTTTGGGCTGCTCTGGGGGTCAGGCATATGGGTTCTGTAAAGCGTCTTGAGACGAGTTGACTGTAATTGACGCTATATAAATAAAATTGAATTGAATTGAATTGAATTGAATTGAATTGAATTGAATTGAATTGAATTGGAAGCTGCTTTCAGCACAGCTGTGCGATTGGCACTGTTTCTAAAATAAATGTGCAGGGGCCTCATTTATAAAGCTTGCGTACGCACAAAACAGGGCTAGAAAGTGGCATACGCCACTTTCTACGCAAAGATTGTGATTTATAAAAACAAATTTGGCGTGAGAATGTGCGCACCGGTGCGCCAGCCTTGATTCTTGATGCTTGCTTACGCACAAAACAGGGCGTAAATCACAAACTTTGCGTAGAAAGTGGCGTACGCTGTGTTCGTTGTGATTTCTAAAACAAACTTGGCGTGAGAATGTGTGCACCGGTGCGCCAACTTTGATGGTTGCTTAAGCACATTTTGGAGACAGAGGGAACGGCAGTGCTGGAGGGTGAAGTGGTGAATTGAAACCAGATTGATCTCAAACCTTTATTGTTATCACATATTAGACTTGTAGAGCCGATAATCATAAACCCTCGTTGTTGTAGATGTTCATATAGTGCGTCATTCGGCCTACGACTGTATTTGCAGAACTATGTTCATATATCAAACTTCCATCTTCAAATGATATAGAGCGGTGAGTGGCACTGATTGATTACTAATTTGGAAAAGGCACGTGACAATCAGTCCAATTGCTGATCAAGCGGATAAATAATGGGTGACAGCCGTGTGTAATGTGGCACAATGGATGCGCTGGCATTGCTGGAAGATCACGTTAAGAATGGAGAGAGATTTTAGGGTTCACGGGGATTTGCCCATGACGATGACTGGCTAATAAGCCGATTCAGATTCCCTAGAGCAGTGCTCTTGGATCTATGTGCTGAACTGGGCCGTCTTAGACCGACCCACCCGCCGAAACCACGCCATCCCGGTACAGACACAGGAGCTGACGACTCCGGGGTTTGTGGCGACACCGGCTCCTTCCAGCGGGAATTGGCCAACAGGTATGTGTTATATATGAGGTTACATTTGTTGTCTAAATCCTATCTGGGTCAGCACAATAATGCCAGCTGTTTTGGATGACATTTTAAACATGACCAGTCAATACATTAGGTTTCCTTACACTGTGGGTGAACAGGCCAACATTAAATGGCAATTTGCAGCGATGTCCGGTTTCCCAAATGTAATCGGTGTAACTGACTGCACTCATGTTGCTGTAAGGGCTCCGAGTGAAAATGAATTTGTCTGTGAACCGAAAAAATGTATTCAATCAGTGTACAAATTATTTGTACATCGGACATGATCATAACAAATTTAGTGGCAGGGTGGCCTGGGTCAACACATGATTCATTCATCCTGACGCACAGCAGTGTGGGGAAAAAACTGCAGGGGGCGCTGTGTAAAATGCCGTGGATCAGCAGCTTATTTATATACAGATACATTCATGAGTTACTTTGCATTGACCATTCATGGTAAAATGTGGGTGTGTTGTGGGCGGAATGTGAGGTGGATCCACCTGTGCAATCTTCCAGCTGGTGTCTGATTTATAAAGAAATTGCATGCAGCTGTGCTTACGCACAGTTTTATAAATCAGTGGCGAAGGTCATACGCCCATTTCGTATTTTCGGTGTACGCAAACTTTAGTATGGATCCTACGCAATGTTTTATAAATGAGGCCCCAGGTCTTGAAGGTGCCCTTGGAACGTTGTCTGCAGCATCTTTGCATGCAAGAGCAAGGCGGTGTGCTGCACAGTGCACAGACACTAGCTGTGGCCAGGAATCTGTCAGCTGTTTGGCAACACCATTCTGGCATCCTTAAAGATGGATATTACAATAATCAGTACTTAGTTAAAGATAAATTGTAGCTTTACCTCAACTTAAACTTATTTTCAGTGCTTACCTGTCATCACAGCAGCACCATCTGTGCCCAAACCAAAAATTCGATCTGTTGGTATGGCTCTGACTGTGATCACCTCACTGATGGCCTCTGCAATGGTATGTATATATACAGGTAAAAGCCAGAAAATTAGAATATTTTCATAAACTTGATTTATTTCCGTAATTGCGAACAAAAGGTATAACTTTTACATTATATGTAATCATTGCACGCAGACTGATGCACTTCAAATGTTTATTTATTTAATTTTGATGATCATAGGTGGCAACAAATGAAAATCCGACATTCCGTGGGTCAGAAAATTAGAATATTGTGAAATGGGTCAAGTTTGAAGACACCTGGTGCCACCCACTAACCAGCTGATTAACTCAAAACACCTGCAAAGGGCTTTAAATGGTCTCTCAGTCCAGTTCTGAAGCTTACACAAACATGGGGAAGACTTCAGATTTGACAGCTGTCCAAAAGGCAACCATTGACACATTGCACAAGGAGGGCAAGACTCAAAAGGTTATTGCTGAAAAGGTTGGCTGTTCTCAAAGCTCTGTGTCCAAACACATTAATGGAGAGGCAAAGGGTAGGAAAAACTGTGGTAGGAAAAAGTGTACAAGCGACAGGGATCACCGCGCCCTGGTGAAGATTGTGAAAAAAAGCCCATTCAAAAATGTGGGGGAGATTCACAAGGACTGGACTGCTGCAGGAGTCAGTGCTTCAAAATCCACCACCAAGAGACGCATGAAAGACATGGGTTTCAACTGCCGCATACCTCGTGTCAAGCCTCTTTTGAACAAGAAACAGCGCGCAAAGCGTCTCACCTGGGCTAAGGAAAAAAGAGCTGGACTGCAGCTGAGTGGTCCAAAGTTATGTTTTCTGATGAAAGCAAATTTTGCATTGCCTTTGGAAATCGAGGTCCCAGAGTCTGGAGGACAGGAGAGGCACAGGATCCACGTTGCCTGAAGTCTAGTGTGAAGTTTCCACCATCAGTGATGGTTTGGGGTGCCATGTCATCTGCTGGTGTCGGTCCACTCTGTTTCCTGAGATCCAAGGTCAACGCAGCCGTCTACCAGCAAGTTTTAGAGCACTTCATGCTTCCTGCTGCTGACCTGCTTTATGGAGGTGGGGATTTTATGTTCCAACAGGACTTGGCGCCTGCACACAGTGCCAAATCTACCAGTGCCTGGTTTAAGGACCATGATATTTCTGTACTCAATTGGCCAGCCAACTCGCCCGACCTTAGCCCCATCGAAAATCTGTGGGGTATTGTTAAGAGGAAGATGCAGAATGCCAGACCCAAAAATGCAGAAGAGCTGAAGGCCACTATCAAAGCAACCTGGGCTCTCATAACACCTGAGCAGTGCCAGAAACTGATCGACTCCATGCCACGCCGCATTAATGTAGTCATTGAGGCAAAAGGAGCTCCAACCAAGTATTGAGTACTGTACATGCTCATATTTTTCACGTTCATACTTTTCAGTTGGCCAACATTTCTACAAATCCTGTTTTTGTATTGGCCTCAGGTAATATTCTAATTTTCTGACCCACGGAATGTCGGATTTTCATTTGTTGCCACCTATGATCATCAAAATTAAATAAATAAACATTTGAAGTGCATCAGTCTGCGTGCAATGATTACATATAATGTAAAAGTTATACCTTTTGTTCGCAATTACGGAAATAAATCAAGTTTATGAAAATATTCTAATTTTCTGGCTTTTACCTGTATATATATATATATATATATATATATATATATATATATGCAGTTATTTACATATAACAAGGAACTCGACTAGAACAGGATAGATTTTATTTGCATTTACAATAAACAACACAATTATAATAATAAACAACAGAAATATTATTAATATTAATTATTATTTATTTATCTCTCCCTCTAGGCTGTTATATAGTTGCAGCAAAGCCCTCTCTCCTCAGAGCCGCTTCCCACTTCTTCCTCAACCCATAGTCTTTGGGAAACCTACATGGAGTAAAGAAAAAAGTAGACAGAGAAGTAAATATGTATGTACACAACAACATATTTAAAAAGAAAGCATGCTAATAAATTAAGTGCAAAGAACTTAATTAGCCAATATACTGGAGACCAAAGTTATTTAATTTGATCAGTATAACATTGTTTGGTAACATTTCAATTATGCGAGAGCAGTCCTAAAGAATTGCCCAATCATAAAATGGGTTTGGAGGAATAACATAGATGCTAATCTGGATATATATCTGAGTGAGACTTTATAACTACTATTAGTAGAAGGGCTGGGCGATATGGCCAAAAAATAAAATCTCGAATTTTTTTTTTTTAGTCATCTTGGACGATTACGATTTTAATCGATTTTTGTTGTTTTTTTGCGGTCTGTTTGCTATGGCTAGTGCTAGCCATAGGGTTGCCACCTTTCAGAAACGAAAATGAAGGACACCCACCACGACTCCTCGGGGCCACAGTTCAGTAAACTTGAAAAGATATTCACAGATTCAGACCAAGGATCAAACCGGCAACCCTCTGGTTGCAAGATGGCCACTCTACCCACTGAGCCATGCCGCCCCATTATTGATGCTGGAAGTCTGAATCTGTGAATATCTTTCCAACTTTACCAAACGCAGGGCCACTACCACCCAAGGAGTGATCTATTTAATTTTGAAAAAAGCATTTAGTCATACTTAAAGCTTTAAGTGCTTTATTAACACAAAACTAAGAGTTCTGTATTGTTTTATGATCACAGGTTCTTTCTAAAAAGATGTGGCATCATTTTAAACAGTGAAACCATACTTATAAAATGTAATGACCAACCAGTGTGTCATACTGGATTCTGCAAAAACACAGTCTATGAGCAACAGAAAACACAGTTTGCCCTGTACCTATTGCCAGGGGTTGCAGTCTTCCAGTCTGTGCTTTTGAAAATGTTTTTGCTTCTTTGGACGTGCTAGAGTTTCGGGTGTAGACATTTTTAAACACGTGGGAGCAGCAGTGTCTGTAACAAGGAAACCTGTGACAGGACCGGCAAACAGACCTGCTGAATCAATACGGGATGCTACAATTAATTGTCAAATAAAGGACGATTCCGTATTTTAAGGTACGGGTGGCAACCCGAGCCATGCCACACTCCCGTAGCTGCGGTCACCTTTCCCATTCTTTAGGATGCCTCTGCTGAGGTGCTGAAAGAGGTTAGTTGTGCTGCTACTCTTCGTTTTCACAGTACTTTTGCAAACCTTGCACATGACTGTAGTTTGCTTTGTGTCAGTCTTGTCAAAGTTGAACCACTTCCATATAATCGATGTAACATGAGGCCCTTTCCTCGCGACCAACACTTCGTCTCTGCTGTTCTGTCCGCCATGACGGGGGTGTGAGTGTTTTGGTGGAAGGAGATGAGAGGCGGAAGCAAACGCCAGTGCACAAGTCGTGAAAGGCAGAAGAAGAATCTGTATTGTTATATATTTAAGCTTGCCTCGATTTTACGATTTCGCAAATTTTCAAATTGTCGGGTTTTAAAAATGCAAATGAATCAATTTAATTCGATTTATCACCCAGCCCTAATTGGTAGTATTGGTGGTATTAATAGTAATGCGACTACTATCTGTCTGCTTATCTGTCTGTCTTGTAAAGCGTCTTTGAGTGTCCCAAAAAGTGCTATATAAATTTGATGTATTATTATTAGTATTATTATTGTACACCAACTACTGCTGCTGATACTGTCACTGCTACTACAATTTGTAATAGTAGTACACAGGCTGATACTACTTCTACAACTCTAACAGCTACTTATACTACTACTGCTGCTTGTACTTTTAGTATTACTACTACTGCTTGTACAGCTATACTACAGAATCGTCTGGTATTTGGTTGTTCAGCTGTTAACCCGTGTTAGTGTTTTGCTAGTGGCTAACTAGCTAGCTCTTATAGACTGGAAGCTCTCAACAAGATTTAATCATGAAAAAAGAGCCAAAAACTATTCTTACCTGTGGAAAGTTATTCCAAGTTTCCTTGTCTTGATCATGCAACATAGTGTGCAACTGTATGCAGCACAGTGAGCCGGCATTCTTTTTGTTTTAGTTTTCGTGCCACTGACATCATCGGAAAACACTGAAACTTTGCCCCCACTAGCTTAGTGTCTCCGTAGGCACGCCGCTCAGAGGGGCGTGTCGTATCTACTTTTCATATCTATGGAACACACCCAATGTCTGCAGGGGCCCAGATGTTGTGCATCCATGCCATATCTGGTGGTTACCGTGGGAACCAAATATGTAATATGAGATGGCAAGTGGAATCATTAACTCCGCTACACATGCAGAACATCATGAAGTGTTCAGGTGAATAGTTAACGATGAACTGAGACACATTGTGAGGAAGAGAGGATGGGCTCATAATATGGTGTCGAGGGCTGCACGATATTGGAAATATGTGCGATATGCGATATGGGTGTCAAGAACTGCGATATCAATATATATTGCGATATTGGATATTAGTGCCGTTGTCCGATGTGATAGCCACTTGTTTCTCTTCTTGCAACCCCCAGTTTGTCAACACATCCCACAGGGCAGCCACTATGCAGGCATGTTATTTGGTCGTGGATACGCGAAAATTCACGTATCGAGGTATCAATTTTGAGACCCAACGTGAATCGCCCAAATTCGATGAGAAAAAAAATATGGAGTGTAAGGGGTATAGGGTTGGATCGCACATAGTTGTCAACAGTGCGCTGGCTAGCAATGAGCGTTTTTGTTAGGATGTATTATATCACTCACATGTGGGCTTCCTTGAAAGATCGCGCGAAGAAGGAGGGCAGGGAGAAAGAGGAATATGGCTGGAATTATTGACAGGAAAGAGGAGAATAGAGCAAGGGAAGTGGACGATGGGTGTCACATCAAGTGGAATTGGGAGTGGTTGGTGATACCCATGAAGCTTACGCACCAAAAGCACGAGTTGGAAACAACGATTGGAGAGCATTATCGAAAGTTAGATGTAGCTGGGAAAGCGAGGTGCATGGTGTGCGACAATGAGACAAAATACAGCGACAGGATGCCAAGCGCTGATAGACCACATGAAAACGAAAAATCATGCCAGGAAATTGTACGAAAAGCGCTCTAACCACCAAATGCCCACCAGAATGCACCATTTCAGCCTTTAAATTTCTAAAGTTTCTTGCATGGGAGGGTTAGGGTTGGGTTAGGGTTAGTGCTGCTGTGTCATGGCTCCTAGACTTCTATTATAAACCATCATATTCTTTTTGCGTCAAACATTCAACTCCTGAGCTGATTTTGTTGGAGACAGCCAGTCCTGGACAAAGTGACAGATGTGTGTTCTCTCATCAACACAGTAGTAACCATTATCTTTTGTCTCTTTGTCCCTTCAGAGCTCCCACAGTCGTATGTCTGTGAGAATGAGAAGACTGTTGTTGACCATCAGCCCCATGACCAGGAGAGAAACTCCATGGTGGACCATGAGGACCCAGAGCCTCTACGGATTAAAGATCAGCAGGAGGAACTCTGCACCAGTTGGGACCAATCAAACCCAGAGATTTTTCAAATTAAAATTGAACAGGAAGAATCGTGCACCAGTCTGGACCAATCAAACCCAGAGATTTCTCAAATTAAAATGGAACAGGAAGAATTGTGCACCAGTCTGGACCAATCAAACCCAGGGTTACCACAAATTAAAGTGGAACAGGATGAACTCTGCTCCAGTCAGGAGGAAGAGTTAATTGGATTGAAACAGGAGACTGATACCTTTGAGGTGACTCCTGCTGATGAGGAAAGTGACCACGGTGAACCAAAACCAAACAGTGATCAGCTCCTGTTTCACATCTCTTGTGTAGCTGAGAGCCCAGATCAGGAAGGAAGCAAGGATGTAGACTCAGGATCAACTGGATGTATCGAGCAGAAACCAAGACATCAGAGTAACAGCAGTCACAGTAATGATGTAGACAATGCTCCAACGTCAGCGAGACAGTGTGATAATGACAAGGCAAGAAAATCTCTACCATGTGATGTCTGTGGAAAAGCTTTTAGGTATAAATCAAATTTAATCGAACATCGCAGAACCCACACAGGTGAGAAGCCGTATTCTTGTGAAACCTGTGGGAAAAGCTTCAGTCAACGGGGCTCTTTGACTGTCCACATGAGACTTCACACGGGTGAGAAGCCATATTCTTGTGAAACATGTGGAAAAAGCTTTATTCAACGGATCAATTTGACTTACCACATGAGATGTCACACAGGTTAGAAGCCATATGTTTGTAACACTTGTGGAAAAAGATTTTCTTATTCATCAACACATAGAAGGCACATGGCAGTTCACAAGGAGGAAAAGCCATATTCTTGTGGCACATGTGGAAAAAGCTTCCACCGTAGTCACCGATTAAAAGCCCACATGAGAATCCACACAGCTGAGAAGTCGTGATCCTGAAACATCTGTGGAAAACATAATGTCAGAACTAAGCTTGAAACAACATGGAAGAATTGGTAGAGGTTAAAAGTAGATGTTTTAGATTTAAAGCACCTTTAGTCTGTGCTTCAACAACAATTGTGAGGAAGCATGTAAGCAATCCTTGATGATCAGACCAGATGGAGTCTGGACTGTGGTGGTGGTGGAGCAGGCAGAATAACCAAACTGAATGTCTGGATGGATATGGTATTGGTACAGACTGCTACATTTCTGCTATCACGACATCCTTCATCAGCAGAGCAGTGGTTGGAGATATTGTGAAGCTGTTTGGAACATTTTCACATCCTGCTGAGAGAACATGGCTGTTCAGGTGTGAACATACTGCTGGAATCCACTCAGCTTGAGCTCTGCTGTCTTTCCAGTAAAAGGAGTCAACGAGATACAGAGACATTGTGACAGTAGGACACAACAGAGTGTGTCACTGCAGCAGAGGATATCTGGACATGAAATAAAGTTGTAATAAAACATCTACAGCTCCATGACTGCTTCATGAAATGTTTTGAATGTTTTCAAACAGATGGACATTTACAAGTTGTTTCATAATGAATGTAACATTGAACAACCTCAGCAAGACATAACCAACATTATTATGTTTTTAACCAACACACAAGTGGTTTTACGAGTAGTAGCTGATACACTCCTGCAAATGTCAAAACCAGAAATGTTAAAAACAGGTGAAGCTGTGCTGCAGTTTCTGCTGGTTAGATAAAGGCCTTATGCTATTTATTTCTTCTATTGTCACCACATAGGTCATCTGTGTGATTTGTTAGTAAGATCTCATTGTGTGGTCATACAGCACATTGAACCCTTGTGTTGTCTTAACGTCCTGAACACTCCTCCTGTCCTCAGGGTCAAAAATGAACTGCCTCCACTGAGCCTCTAAAATAGAGCAGCTTAATGGAATTTTTAACTAAAAATGTGTTTTACATGAAGAAACAACCTGTCATGTATCACACACTTTGTGAATGCCTCTGTTTTTGCTTCCTCAGAGGGTAGAAAGACTGTATTTAATCAGTGGACACCATTCGTTTTTATACTATTGTTCATGCTGTAACTGTTTTCTTTCTTTAAGTAGAGGTTTATTATCACTATTATTGCTGCTAAAGGTACTGCATAGGTGTAAACATTTCTTGTTTTGTAAGAGATAATACTTCTATAGCCTAATAAAGTACCAGAAATGTGCAGAAATTAACTTGAAATGCATTTTTGAAGGCAAACAACAGTGCACTGTATACTGTGCAATGAAATGTAAAACTACAAAATACTAGAATTCTCTCATCTTTTGACTCATTGCTCCCACTGACAAGCTGCATAACCTACATCAATCATAAGAATAGAAAAAAAATAACAGATTCAAGCAAAATATATTAAATAAAAAAATAAAAAAAATTACGAAAAATACGGGGAATATTGGACGGGCATCGCGAGGTGCATTTCCTTGAAAGTGACCGATTCGGGGATTTTATACCGACTTCAGGACATGTTTTGGACAAAATAGTTTACTGGCTTGTGTCGTCTGGATGTAAAAGGTTGGATTATGGCCGTTTTTTGTGGAATCTTTTTTTATGTGTGTAATAATGAACCCGGAAATGTGAGTCGCGCTGTGTGCGTTGAAGCCGTGTATAGAGAACGGATGGATGAATATTTGTTTTTGTCGGACAAATGTGTTTTTCTCACCCGCTGTGGTAATCACATCTGAAAGTGGTTTATACCGGTGGATTCATGAGAATCTAAGCTTTCCATCGGTGTATAGTGTTTGTATAATCGCGTTTGCACCCGTCAGACATTCTTGAAATTCCTATGCAAATTAGTAGGTGTACACACGTGGACAAAATTGTTGGTACTCCTCAGTTAAAGAAGGAAAAACCCACAATTCTCACTGAAATCACTTGAAACTCACAAAAGTAACAATAAATAAAAATTTATTGAAAATTAAATAATCAAAATCAGCCATCACTTTTGAATTGTTGATTAACATAATTATTTAAAAAACAAACTAATGAAATAGGGCTGGACAAAAATGATGGTACCCAGAACTTAATATTTTGTTGCACAACCTTTTGAGGCAATCACTGCAATTAAACGATATCTGTATTTGTCAATGAGCGTTCTGCAGCTGTCAACAGGTATTTTGGCCCACTCCTCATGACCAAACAGCTCCAGTTGTCTCAGGTTTGATGGGTGTCTTCTCCAAATGGCATGTTTCAGCTCCTTCCACATATGTTCAATGGGATTCAGATCTGGGCTCATAGAAGGCCACTTTAGAATAGTCCGACGCTTTTCTCTCAGCCATTCTTGGGTGTTTTTGGCTGTGTGTTTTGGATCGTTGTCCTGTTGGAAGACCCATGACCTGCGACTGAGACCAAGCTTTCTGACACTAGGCAGCACATTTCTCTCCAGAATGCCTTGATAGTCTTCAGATTTCATCGTACCTTGCACACTTTCAAGACACCCTGTGCCAGATGCAGCAAAGCAGCCCCAAAACATTACTGAGCCTCCTCCATGTTTCACCGTAGGGACAGTGTTCTTTTCTTCGTATGCTTGGTTTTTGAGTCTATGAACATAGAGTTGATGTGCCTTACCAAAAAGCTCCAGTTTGGTCTCATCTGTCCAAAGGACATTCTCCCAGAAGCTTTGTGGCTTGTCAACATGCATTTTTGCAAATTCCAGTCTGGCTTTTTTATGAGTTTTTTTCAGCAGTGGTGTCCTCCTTGGTCGTCTCCCATGAAGTCCACTTTGGCTCAAACAACGACGAATGGTGCGATCTGACACTGATGTACCTTGGCCTTGGAGTTCACCTTTAATTTCTTTGGAGGTTGCTCTGGGCTCTTTGGATACAATTCCAACGATCCGTCTCTTCAATTTGTCATCAATTTTCCTCTTGCGGCCACGTCCAGGGAGGTTGGCTACTGTCCCGTGGGTCTTGAACTTCTGAATAATATGAGCCACTGTTGTCACAGGAACTTCAAGCTGTTTAGAGATGGTCTTATAGCCTTTACCTTTAAGATGTTTGTCTATCATTTTTTTTCGGATGTCCTGGGACAATTCTCTCCTTCGCTTTCTGTTGTCCATGTTCAGTGTGGTACACACCTTTTCACCAAACAGCAGGGTGACTACTTGTCTCCCTTTAAATAGGCAGACTGACTGATTATGAGTTTGGAAACACCTGTGATGTCAATTAAATGACACACCTGAGTTAATCATGTCACTCTGGTCAAATAGTTTTCAATCTTTTATAGAGGTACCATCATTTTTGTCCAGGCCTGTTTCATTAGTTTGTTTTTTTAAATAATTATTTTAATCAACAATTCAAAAGTAATGGCTGTTTTTGATTATTTAATTTTCAATAAATTTTTATTTATTGTTACTTTTGTGAGTTTCAAGTGATTTCAGTGAGAATTGTGGGTTTTTCCTTCTTTAACTGAGGGGTACCAACAGTTTTGTCCACGTGTGTACCGCCGGCGGTACACTGAAGCTTAAAGGGTTAAAAAAGCACATACAGGATAATGGAGGATGGTTCAAGATTTAAGAGCAGTGAATGATGCTGTACAGAAAACTACACCTGATGTTCCAGACCCACATACATTTTTAAATGAAGTGACCCCAGATAAAAAGTGGTTTTCAGTTATGGATTTAAGTAATACTTTCTTCTCTACACTACTGCACCCTACCTCACAAGACTGGTTCGGTTTGCCTTCAAAGGTACACAGTACACCTATATACCATTATCACAAGGCTTTACAGAAAGCCCCATGTATACACTCAGGATCTCAGGTGATCAATGGCAAAATTTCAAATTCCAGAACACAGCCAAATTTTGTTGTATGTTGATGATATTCTTGTGACTGCAGACACACAGGAACACTGTAAACAGACAACGATGGCAGTGTTACGACACTTACATGGAACAGGTCATAAGGTTTTGCTAAACTAACTTCAGTCATGGGCTCCACAAGTAGTATATCCAGGCTATATACTTTCAGAAACATGGGAAAGCTCTGCTTTCTGACAGAAAAAATGCAGTCCAAAATGCTCCACAGCCGCAAAAAAAACCAACAATAAATTATGTCCTTTTCCGACCTTTGTAATTTCTGCAGATCTTGGGTTCCAGATTATGCAGTGTTATCTCAGCCACTGCAAGATTTAATATATGGCAATGACATGTCATTAACAGATGAAATTACTTGGACTGGACATGCTGAGAAGGCTTTTAAAAATCTAAAATTAGCCCTGAAAACTGATGTTGTTTTGGCTCTACCTGACTATAACAAACTGTTTGACCTGTTTGTGTGACATCAGCAGATGAAGAAACTAAACCATGACCTGATATTTTTGTTCTACCACAACCTGGTTTTATTGATATTTTTTGTGGACAGTTCCGCTTCGAACGACGTTCGAGACAATCATTGTGAGGGCTGTGCAATAACAGCAACTACAGTCTTAAAAGCAAACTAAACCTGCCGACGTGTATTGAAAGTATTTTCTTAGTTTTATTTAGAGACCCCTTTTGAAGCACCAAAACACTGTTCTATATGGGTTGGGCACAGATAAATTCCATTTCTCGTAGTAGTATTTATCTCCAACCAAAGGAATCATAGTGCAGGGACACATACAATTGGCGCATAACTGCGCAACATTACATACACAACATTACACAACACAACATTACATAAACAAAGAGACGGTTAGCGAAACGTCTAGAACTAGTGGCAGGACTTTCCTTTTCTTGCTTTTGATACTTTACCTTTTGATGCACTACATGGGTCGAAAGTGACCCAGTCCAGTGGAAAATGGGTATCCTGACCCCCACTGTGCACCCAAGGGTTGAAGGAGTAACGTACAGATGTCCTGTCCTGTGATGCCAACATATTTAACTGATGCTTAAAGTTGAAATCTGCTGAATATTAACACATTTTAAATCAGTACATGCTTGGCTAATAGATAACCTGCCTCACATTTATCTACAAGTAATTGAAAACTGTAGAGACAAAAACCTTTAAGAGATGATTGTCGAAGGCTACATTAGATCTGTTATTAGGAGGGTTTCACCATACTGCGTTTTTCTTTTCTTTCTGCATTAGAGTATTGCGGATGGTATTATAATCCATAGGAGCGTTTTCACACTGTGTGAGTGCAAAGCTCATCAAACCGATGACTCCACTATAACACTGAGTGACCTTGCCGACTCTGGTGCAAGACAAGCCTCATTCAGCACACAATGTTTTGAAAACAGTAGAATTAGAAATCTTAGCAGACGCATATCTGAGCAAACTTCTTGGCTCCAGCGCGGAGCAGTTCTCACGGACAAACCTCTATCGCATTGAAAACATTGAAACATTGAAAACAAACCCATCCTCTAGTGAGTCATGGTCTCACCCATGTCTCAACAGGAGGGATGGTACACATGATGCAGAGACAGTTCTGATCTGTAAAATTTTCTGACTTTGCCAAGGAATACTGTACACAATCCATATGAACTTTATTGAACTAACAGCATCAAAAGGACTAATATATTGTTTAGTGATTATAGATGTGTTTTCAAAATGGGTTGAAATATACCCAACCAAAGATAACACAGCCATAACTGTAGCAAAAGTTCTCTGCAACCATTACTTTCCAACTTATGGTATTCCCGCCATAATTAGATCAGATAACGGTACACATTTGTAAATGCAATTATGACACATTGCTCACACTAAGGAACCACTGTGCATATCATCCACAAAGTGCTGGCCTTGTACGAACGGCACAATAAAAACCGGACTAGCCAAAACTATGGAAGAAACTAAAAGGCCTTGGCCAGATTGTTTATCCTTGGTTAAACTGTGGATGAGAATTACGCCTACGGGAGACAAAGCAATAACACCATTTGAGATGCATGGGAGACCTTTCCCACTTCCACAAAACAACAATCCACTGAATCTTAGTGAGCAGATTGGAAAGCACATACACTGAAAATGAGAGAAGTTCAGAGTTCAAATAATCTGCCAGTGTTCTTCTCCTTTGTCTACACAGAAGCTTCAGCCTGGAGACTGGGTCCTGATCAGAGTCCTGAGGGGGAAGAATCGGAGGTCGCCTCGGTGGTAAGGGCCGTATCAAATACTGCTGACGACACCCACGGCAGTAAAAACTGCTGAACGGCCTTCGTGGATCCACCAATCGCACTGGAAGCTGATACAACTGGAAGCAGAGCCAGATCAACCGACGGGGTAGCGGTGGAAGTCCGATACAAAGGGGTCAGTAGCACAATAGGGTGCTGACGTCTCAATCCGGTGAAGAACCCAACTAATCCGTGCCCAACTTTAGAATGGCTCTCTGGCGACTTCTGCTAGTCGCAGACTTTGTCACTTCTGTGGCTTTCCTTCTTCTTCCTTCCCCCTACAGGAACTCACAAGACTAAAAGAACCCATGAACACTCCATGGCAGCGACTTGGGAACAGAACCTCTGGTATAAAGCTATGAATTTTACAGCACGACAGAATAAAGTTACTAACGCACTAATTGACATAACTGATCAGCTGATCCTGAACTTGAGGCTATCGAGCAAATGACACTCCAGAACAGAATAGCTTTAGACCTTCTTTTAGCAGCACAAGGAGGAGTTTGTGAAGTTGTTAATGACCATTGTTGTACATACATCCCTGATCACCAAGGCAATTACACTTTAATCAGACAGAAATTGGATGAGATTAAAACAGACATTTTAAGCAACCAAGACAAAGGTCTTCTTTCAGGCTGGGATTTTACCTCTTGGTTTACATCTGGTGGTATTTTTCAGACTATTAAGAAATTTGTAATTATAAGTGTATGTATTTTTTTACTATTTTGCATTTTTGCTACCTGCATTTTACCATGTTTGAGATCCATGATTTCTAAAATGATAACCACTTCTGTTGTTGCGTATGCTGCACTTGAAATGGAAGAACCACAATATGACTCTAATGATGAGAATGATGATGTTGAAGTGTAGTTTAATGACGTGACAGCAGAAAATGTTTTACAAGATGTTGTTAACTGATCTTCACATTTTTTGATCATGATAAACAGGAGGGAATGTTAGAGTTGAATTTGTAAATACATTTATCATAATCGAGCCTTAGAGCATTAACTGTGTGTGCATAGTATTTTACATGACTATTTTTATAGAATACCACTCACTCACTTCTATCTGCACATATCTCTCTCCCTCTCTCTCTCTCCCTAGTCTCCACATCCCAGTATATTTCCACTCTTTCAGCTTAGCACACCCCCTTGTGTAACTCGAGCTATTTCTTATCTTATGCTATGTTTTCATTTCTGCTTGTGCATAAAATAAACTTCGTATGGGAGCAGTCTTTGTAGCTCGCACTAACGTGTCTTGTTACACTGTGTTGTGTTACCCTTGCAAGTAAAAGTTACAGTCTCCGTGTCTTTCTGGTTCGGTGAATATCTTCTTATGTTATGTGGGAGCTCTCAGCAGAGCTTCTCTCTGACAGCAGCAAACGTTCGGATTTCAATTGACGTCTATAGACGTCAATGGCAGCGAATGAGTAAAGCATGAAATTATCATGATGATATTTTTTAGTGTGCTGAACACGTATTGCAGCGTTGGTGTTCCTCTGGGGGCAATCTGAGCCCAAACTGTTTAAACTTGTCTCTGTGAGACCGAACATCTCCACAAAGCAGAGTTCACACTTTTCAGTTGATCCAGAACAGGAGGGAGGAAAACAACTCTTCCCACCAGAACTTTGACTCTTCTCATGGAATGGACCTGTGGGAAACCACTGCACAATACTGGTACAATATTTTCAACAGCTGGTTCTATGAAGAGCTCCAATATTGACTTGATGTCTTCAGCATGTCTCACTGTGTGTCTGGAGGAACACTCTTAGCAGCATGTCTGCCTTGTTATTGAAGTGAGTAGAGGGAGCATCATTTTCATTTTTTGGTGCTAGCGTGACATAGGGGAGAGGGAAGCAAGATTCTCATGAGAACTTTCCGGCACCATCTAATCTGCAACCTAAGAGTCTCCAGACAAGAGAGAGTAATATGGGACACTTCTCATCAAATTTTGACAGGCCCCAATCAGAAGCTGCCACGTCATAAGGGGGCGGGACTTGGCAGGGCTCGTCCAATCAGAAACTGCCACGTCATAAGGCGGGCTATGGTATGGGGTCCAATGAGAGATTGTCACATCAGAGAGTCCCTCCCTCGTCCGCCATATTTGTAGTTTTTATTTTTTAATAAAAGGAAATGACAAATTTCAAAATGCCAGAAAGGATCGTTTCAAAAATGATTTATAACACATGGATAATAATAAAAATCCGGCCCTAGGATCATCCAATGAGGTGTGAGGGGAAGGGCGAATGAGAACCAATGGAAAGAGGAGGCTGGGGTCTTCTTTATATATGAATTGGACTAGGCCTCTCTGCAGGGCCATTCCTGACTCATTTGGCACCCTAGGCGAGACCCTCCCAACGCCCCCCGCTCAAAAAAAGATATTTTAAAAAAAGTATGTATAAACGAACTTTAAACATTTTTCACTTTATTGAACATAAATTACACACTTAAAACACACACACACATTAAATAGCTTAAATAAATATTGAAATAAATTGTAAAAGTGCATGCAAGGCAGCACTGGGGTGGGGATAGAGGAAGGTGTACCTATAGGTGCACCAGCCTGTTAATCAATAACAGGCTGGTCTGATGTAGAGGGGACTGTGGGTATGTTTTCACTGCTTCCAGGTTGGGTGTCAGAGAGCCCTCCATCACTGGGTACCAAGGTGGATGTGGAGGCTGCTGTTGATCCAGTAGTGGCAGGAGTGGAAGATAAATATTTCAGAAGTGAATCTAAAAAGAGACAGTAAGGTAATTGATTAACTGGGTGTTTACATGGGAAGGTAAATACATGGTAACACCTGACATAATAACATCCCTGACCTAGGACGTCCGAAACACAGCAGCAAGCTAATGTCAATATAAACATCTCAAAATTGTAACATGTAAATAATTACTGTATGTGGAACAACAGCTTCAGTACGCCTGTTCTAATTAAATGTGATACACTGGTAATGACGTGTCTGATAAAGACGATGTAATCCCCTCCTGCTGTACGGCCGTCTGGGACGCATGGAGTCATGTTGCCATTCATATAAAAATGTAAATATTTTTAAACTTGTGTTTAAGTTGATCATTTATTTTAATGGCTTAAAATAAATTGAAGCCAGTTACTGAAGTTCAATGACGGTAGCATCGCCTACACACAGGCAACGGTACGAGACTGTCAGTGCGTCAGAGCACAAACTTTAAAAGAAACGATTTCTATCAACAATGTCATCACTACGTGCATTTCGTACATCACTGTCTTTGATACTTTCTTCAACACAGAAGTAACATATTGAAAGTGAGCTAACAAAGCAGCACTAACAGTACTGTCACTATGAGGGCTAACGTTAGCCCATTAGCATTACGAGCTAGCCGATACGCGGTTGTGTGTTCATGCAGTTTCTAACAAAATATTTCATGACACCATACCTCGACTTCCTTCTTGCTTCTCCTCATCTTCTTTACGTTTTTTTCTGAAATGAGCTCCAGAGGGCTTTTGCCTCTTCATTTTGGAAGTTCGGTGTATCAGTCACTGTCAACACGGATCTACCGGTGCCTATTTTCTTCTTCTTAATCGAAAACAAACAAACAAACAAACAAAAAACCCTGCGGTGCCGCCCCCCGGCTGGCTTTGCAGCCCTAGCATTTGACTATTCTGCCTATTAGGCCGCACGGCCCTGCCTCCCTGTAGACTGCAAAGTGGAATAGAACTCACCATGGCTCAGAAAATGTTGGATGTCCAGGGGTACTCGGTTCCCCGAGCCGGCGGCAGCGGTCAGCGAGACCTGAAATGGCTGAGTACATGTGCTCCTGTTAAACGCTGAAGACAGAATGGCGGTGTCCTTCCCTCCAATTCTGTTTTACTTCTGAGTTAGGGGGTGGGTGGGATGTCAAAAGCCATAGGACAAAGATGAAAAGGTGTGAGAACAACCAACTGGGGCAGCCAAACTCTGAAGACGGTACGGCAATCTCCTCTCTCTGCACTTCCCGGGGCCTTCTGAGTGCGGAGGGGATGTGATGTCAAAAGCCTCAGGACAAAGATGTAAAGATGAGATGAGAACTGCTGTTTATTGCTTGTTCACACATGGAGGTGTCCAAACTCAGAGGACAGAGCAGGGTTAAACTGTGGTCAGAGCAAAACATTCACTACATTGTCTTATGAGATTATTAAAGCTTTTCTCAAAAACCAAACATTAAAAATGAACAATTTGAGCCTCATTAGAGAACCTGATCATGTACCGGTTTTCCTTTAATCTGTTCATAATAATAATAATTGCTCATTCTGTGGAGATGAAACTCTGAGGTGCTTTACAGGCCCTGAAGTAAGCCTCTTATTTTTTAATTTAACTTTATAATTCCTAGGGTGAGGCCTAAATTCAAGTACTCTGCTTTTCTTAAATCCAATTTAACCCACTTCACTGACTACAAACTCATGTTTCACTCCCTGACATATATCTCAATAATGGAAAGAGACAATAATGTGTTGTTTGGTCTCATTTGAAAGCTCTCGTTAGGTTGATAAGAAATCAGAAATCATATAGTTGACTGAGTACAGAGTGTAGCAAGACTATTAAAATATCCAAGTCCGGAATAAACTAATCACTAACCCGATTGATCCTCGAGGTCAGAGGAGAAAAACAGTAGCATCACCTCCATGCAATGCAGTAAATCACTGGTCGCAAACACTAGCGCCACCCCCGTTCAGGGGTATAAAGAAGCGGTCACTCAGCCATCTGAATACCTCTTGACTCATTATTCTGCAAAACCGAGTACGGGATGGACGGACACGGTAGGCTGAGATCCATTTTTTAATTTCAAGAAAAACCTCAATTAACGAAATTTTAAACATGAAAAAAAAAAACTCTTTAAATTTTCCACCAAAGCTACAGTTGCTGTACAGGTGCATTCAGCTGAGGAGGATGCTACGGTACCTATAACCGCTGGTGAGTATCTTTAAAGGTGTGTTTTCAAATAATTATTGGTTATAAAATTGATGCAGAGTAGTAATATTATTCATATTACAGAATGACTGTGTTTTGTTTGTTATGCATACATCTTTTCAGTATCATTAAATTGAACTTTTTGTTTCTTTGTTTTTACCTTTAAGTGGTCCCGGACGAATTTTTGGACATTAACTTTTCCCAGTCAGACTATGGTAATTTTTATTATTCTTTTCATGAATATTCATTCTTCAAACCCCCTCCCAGCAGGGGTATATATGTGTGTGTATATATGTGTAGCTGTGTTAGCTTACAGAGATTCAATGGTTTTGCCATCATCCTATCTGTTTGCAGACTTTTCAGGCAGAGCTCAGAACGTATTGAAGACCGAAAATCCGGCCGTTTTTTTCCGGGAGATAGATTCTATCTCCCCGGCTCAGAACCCTTCAACTCGCTGTCCTCAAACCAAATTGAGACGGCGAGCAGGCCAGTTATCCATGACCAGACATTGGCTTCATGTTCCTGAGGAGGCCGGTCCAGAAGAGACTTCAACGGTGGCCCGCAGTGATCCGGAGATCTCTCAACAGCCAGGGTACAGCTCCAAAGCAGGATCTGCTCCTGCAGACCCGCTGGGCTCTCACATTTTGCTGTGCTACTATGAAATTCATATGAAATAAGTGTGAATTTCAAACTGGACCTTTGTATTGCCTATATATTACTTCATTCTTCAAGGCAAAACTTTTTATTTGAGACTCTGCAACTACAGTTTATTGTGGTCTAATGAGCATCTTTATGACATTCATTTTAGAGTAAATAATTGTTACAACAATGTCACAATAAAAATGGTAAATTATTATTTGTCTAAGCAGGACTATTGTAAATACTAAAATGATCTTCTATCTATGTATACACACTGGGGTGTTAATATCGCTCTATGCTATCTAAAAGGGTGTTGTTATAGACTATCTAAGAGAGGACTCCTATCATTCTGTACCACCAAAGTGTGGACCTTATTCTCTGTCAGCCATAAAATTAATCGTTGTTGTAAACAAGTTTCCACTGTATTTGAAAATAGATTATTTGAGACAACCAAGATCCTCGATACACCGCTTTATCCTCAGTCTATCCCAGCTGACATGAGCGAAGGCAGGGGACACCCTGGACAGGTCACCAGTCTGTCACAGGGCTACATATACAGACAAACAAGCACACTCACATTCACACAATTTCAGAATAACCAATTAACCTCAGCATATTTTTGGACTGTGGGAGGAAGCCGGAGTACCCGGAGAAAACCCACGCATGCACAGGGAGAACATGCAAACTCCATGCAGAAAGATCCCAGGCTCACCCCGGGATTTGAACCGGTATCTTCTCGCTGTAAGGTGAAAGTGCTAACCACTACACCGCTGTGCGGCCCAGCATTAAGTCACCGTTTTAAAATAAGATTTTTGAAAATAATTTTAAAATATTACATCTACCTGTAGATTGTGTTCAAAACAAAACTGAATGAGACTTAAAGTGTCAGTGTCGACATGGCATCACTCAAAAACAAAGACAGCTATATCATACATGTCAATATCTGTAGATGTGCCAGTTCAAAGTCCGACTGTCATATATCTACTGCTAAAGCCATCATATGCTGCCCCACATATTAACTTTCTAATGCCCAGGAGTTTATATTTTGTCATGTCACCAATAAGAAATAACAAAAGGAGAATTGCTGAATTAAAAACTGTTACAAGTATATGTACTACTAACCAGTGGCGGATTTAGCAATTTGGGGGCCCAAGGCGAATTTAGCTAGGGGGGCCCTTCAAATCCTTACTTTTAACAAGGACCTTTTAAAATGTGAGAAATACAGTGGCGTATCCAGGACTTTTTTTTTTACCAGGGTGGCCTTGATGGGACACAAAGCGAGTGTGGGGTGGCTATGGCATAGCGGAGTTTAATGCCATGTACGCAGCCGACCACAGTTCAAATCCCAGTACTTTGCTGCAAGTGACATCCCCTCTTTCTCCCATGATTTCCTGTCTCATAAGTGTTAAATAAAGGTGTCTATTCTGGTTTATTTTTAAATTCCATTTCCCATTATTACAGTCCTCAATTATATCTGGTTATTTTAACCCTCAAGGGACGGACATCCCGCGGGCGGCCCCGCCCACCCGCGCTGTCTACATAGGTCTGCTTAAACTGATATAACTCAAAAACCACATTAGCTAGAATGCTCATTCTTTTTGCTGCTAAAAGCACAGATTTCCGTCTTTCAAGTGACATCATTTACGTCATTACGTCATGTTAAAAAAAAAATCTCGAGTGATTACCCCGGGGGAAAAAAAAAAAAGTGATCACCCCGGGAATTTTTCCGCGCCACCACCATGTGGCTCCAAAGGACCTTTGTGGCGAGTAGGTTGGAAAGAGCAAGACGTATGGTGAGAGAGCTAGAGATCGATAGATAGATAGATAGATAGATAGATAGATAGATAGATAGATAGATAGATAGATAGATAGATAGATAGATAGACAGACTGATTGATTAGAATTGTGATAGGGAGAGTTGGGTACTGTAGAGTGTGTGATTTAGGGAAAGTAAGTAGTTTGATTTAGTGAGAGAGAGTTTTTGTCTTTGTAAAGACAAAAACTTTTCTTTTTTGTCTTTTGCCATTTTTGGTCACATTATTATTGTTTCTGGAGCTAAGTAGCAGGTGTCGTGATGGCAAGGAAGAGCTACACCACCGAAGAGGCTCTAGAAATAATATTTGCTCATCAGCACGAAGATGCACCGTCCTCTGATCCGGACTCTGTCTTGACAGAGGATGAAGATCACTTTGCTGAAGGTCTCGATCTGTATCATGACATGTAAGTAACATTTTATTTTATTTTTTTGAATTTCATCTGATCAACAATTACATTTTTAGGGAACTGTGTTTGAATTAGTGGTTTGTGGGCAAGAAATATCTTCATCAGTGTAACAGGTGCGTCAGAGCGATTATTTTTCAAGAGTGAAAAGCAGTATTGGCGTTTCATAGCAACTGTGAATCACTCGTGTTTGTTGATAATGTATAATATAATATGTTCTTTTCATTTATTTGTTTCAGTGTCAGTGACACTGCAGAGGCAGAGCAGCCCAGTACTTCACTGCCACCCTCTGATGAAGAGGCACAACCTCTAACTAGTGAATCTCCACAAGTAAGAGGTCGCAGCCTCAATCGCCAGGGAGCAAAGCGTGGCTACAGAAGTCGCAGCTGTGGAGGTAGGAGTCATGGCCAGTCAACTGGATGGTGGAAGACTGAAGAAGAGCCGGACAGTCTGCCTCAGCCGGTCCCCAGGTTCCATCCCAAAAGAAATCCTGGTGTCCAGCCACCTGCATCATCACCTGCCTCTGCCTCCAGCCCCATGGAGCTATTCAAGCTTTTTTTTGACACTAAAATGATTCAAGTTTTGTGTCAAAACACAAATAAAAATGCAGATAAAAACAAAGCTGCTGGAAAAAAATTCCCCTGGATTCCAGTTACACCTGAGGAAATGTGTAAATATATGGGGCTAGTTTTTTATATGGGTGTCCTCAAGATGCCAAACATCAAAGATTTTTGGCGTTCAAAACATTTTTTCCATGTCCCATCTCCTGGCAAGGTTATGTCCAGAGACAGGTTCCTGCTCATTTCACGGAATCTTCACGAGTGACCCAGAGGAGGATGCCTTGAATGACAGGAAGAAAGGTACAGAGGATTATGACAGGCTGCACAGGCTCCGCCCTCTGTATGACAGTCTGCAAACCGCCTGCAAGGCTGTCTACCATCCTCTGAAGAACCTGGCTGTTGACGAACGAATGGTGGCCACCAAAGCAAAACTTGGCATGAAACAATACATAAAAAACAAGCCAAAAAAGTGGGGCATCAAGCTTTTTGTGCTAGCAGATTCAAGTGGCTACACTGTAGACTTCAATATCTACACTGGAAAAAATAAATCAGTCAGTGGGATGGGTCTTTCCTTTGATGCTGTGGTTTCACTTGTAAACAAAGAATTCCTGGGGTCTGGTTATCACATTTATTGTGATAACTTCTACACCAGTCCAGCGCTTTTCAGGCATCTCTGGGACCTTGGCTTTGGAGCCTGCGGGACCTACAGGGCTGGCAGAGTGGGGACGCCATCCATGACAAAGAACGCTCTTACAAGAAGGTCACCACGAGGATCCATACGCTGGATTAGGGATGGGCAGCTCCTCTTCGTGAAGTGGATGGACACAAGAGAGGTATCTATGTGCTCCGCTGTGCACTCTGCCTACTCAGGAGAGACAGTGATGAGAGGAAGGAAGACCTGCAATGGGTATGAGAGGGTAGAAATACCGAGACCAACCAGTGTCGGGGAGTACAATCGGTACATGGGTGGAGTTGACCTCTCAGATCAGCTCATTGGGTATTATTCCACAGCCAGGAAGAGCGTGAAATGGTACAAAACTGTCTTTCACCACTTTCTGGACATTGCTGCAACCAACAGCTACATTGTCCATAAGCAGCTTTGTGCCTCCAGAGGAGAGCAGCCGCTGACCCATCAGGGCTTCCACGAGCTCCTGTCTGCTGAGCTGTGTGGGGTGTCCCTGGACGTGTCTGCACCGAAGCCAGACAGAGAGCAGTGCCATCACACACCAGTTGCCATTGCTCCTGACAATGATCCTTCCAAGAAAGCTACAGCAGGAAGGAAAAAATGCAAACTGTGTGGGAGGAACACGCCATTCCAGTGCCGTGTTTGCAGAGTTCCCCTGTGCGTCATTGTGGACAGAAACTGCCATGATGACTTTCACAATGGCTCTTTGTAAAATAAAATGTATTTAATGTGTATTGTGTAAAATGTGCAATGTATATATGTATATGAAAAATGTATATAGATGTATATAGTTGAAACAATACTGTTGAAAAAATATTTTGTTCAAGTTTCTATGTTCAGTGTTGCCTTAGTTCTGCAGTAGTGATCAAACTAAAAAAAACGCCTCTGCAGTTCTTACACAAAAATGTTTATATCTCAAAAACTAAAATAGGTATTTTGTTTAAATCACTACTGGTGTGTTCAGAAATTTCTTTTTTATTTTTCTACATGTGGAAATCATTTCGATCAATGGGTTTTGTGTGAATATTTAGTCATTATAATTAACAAAAACATTTCCGATTTATGTATTTTCTTATTTATAACACAATTTGAACACCTTTACCTAATGTTTTTGGTTTATTTATATGTATACCATTTTAGATTAAGTTGTAAGGATTCTAGGGATATTAGGTATTTGAAGATATTCCAAGAAATGAACTCAGAATGAACAAAAATACAAACGCATGTACTGACGAACCTTTAAAATTGCAGTCCCCAAAGGGTTAACTACTCTAAATCAGTAAAATATGTTCAGGATAGGGTACAAATTTTCTAAGAGCCATTTCCTTGGATTAAAGTCCTCATCTCTTCACAAGATGTGCAAAATACAGGTGTTCATGGGGCTCTGGAACCCGCGAGTACTCAGGTAAACAATAGATGAATCTCATGGTTTCTGCCATAGACATATATAGGTAGACGCCTCATAGGCTGTCGAGAGACGTGCTTATAGCACTGCCATCTTGCTTCGGGGCCAGCCGAGGCAGCGGTGCATAGCAGTCTATGGAGGAGAGAGGTACTGCTGAATCTCAAAGTGGAATTATTCGCCGAATTTTGAACCGATTGCCAAACTGTTTGATTTTCAGAAACATCACACGTGTAGCTACTACACAAGGTGCTCGGATATTTTTTTACAATGCTGGTTTTGCCATAGATAGATAGATAGATAGATATAGATAGATACTGCTATTATTACTACTGTTAATAATAATAATAATTATTACTACTCTTAATATTATATCAATTATTACTATTATTACTGCTATTATTATTATTTTTTATCATTATTATTACTGTTATTATTACTATTATATCATGTGTATAAATCACGTTCTTTGGGAAACCTTAAACATGTGAGAAAAGTAGCTAGAGATAAAGAATTGTCTACAACAAAAATAGTTCCATCATAAATCAGGGCTATTATTAGATCAATCAGATGCTGTATTCTAACCCACTAGTTACTGCAGTAAGTTGCTAGGAATGCTAGATTCATAACATCGAATTAAAAAAAAAAAAAGTCTCAGATTAGTTATTTCACCGGTAAGCAGCTGTGTAATACACAGGATGATGTAGAGAGCTGGTTAGATCATGGGTAGTAGAAGCCAGACACGGAGCTGAGGGGTTCTATCCGTCTTCTCGGCATTTATTTCACTCTAGCTATGACAACCTGCTAACAATATATTATTCCTTACATACATCTTACATGTGAAAAGTAATCCCACGAGCTCGTTTCCTTACAGCACTCATTAGAGCATCCATAGGCTGAACAGAAGTCCAGCATCTAAGTGTTGAGTGGCAAAACCAGCATTGTAAAAAAATATCCAAGCACCTTGTATAGTAGCTACACGTGTGACGTTTCTGAAAATCAAACAGTTTGGCAATCGGTTCAAAATTTGGCAAATAATTCCACTTTTAGATTCAGCAGTACCTCTCTCCTCCATAGATGTCTATGCACTGCTGCCTCGGCTGGCCCCGAAGCAAGATGGCGGTGCTGCAGGCACATCGCTCGAGTGGGCAGCTGCAGTCAATGAGGCGTCTACGTATATGTCTATGGTTTCTGCTATGTGTAGTCTACTTGATCGCAGCACCGACATGGCAAAATAAAAGCATCAATAAGGAAGCAGGTTATTAGAGCATGTATGTTTAACACCACATGTCTGTTTCTGTTTATAATCTCCTCTGTGGGGAGACACTGGCGATATCAGGAAAAAAAAAAAAACTAATGTTCAATTCTTAACTTGGTTTGAGGCTGCTAAACTTAATCTAGCTAGTGCAGCGACTGCAGTGTAGTTCGTCTTACTCTTTCAGCTGATACTTAGTGCTAGATGAAGTTTTTCAACACATTCAGAGGCAATTACGATATAAACAAACATTGCATTACCATACCTCCGACAGATTTCACCGGTTTCCTTATCCAGCATGTGAAGCTCCTTTCACCATCCTCACAGTCCAGCAGCTGCAGCAGGTGCAACATAAGACACAATGTGCGTGGGTCACCCAACTCTCCACCTGTATGGTCAATGGCCAGACCTACGCTGAACAGAGATCAGCTGTCACAGCCTCGGTAAAACCATTACTGTGATAGTTGAAAATGTAAAACTGGATGTAAATCAGTTGATCAGCTATCATCATTGATTGAATGAATTTCTCTTGTTTCTCTGTGTTGACGAACTTGAACAACTACCTATCAGATCTGGGGTGGCTGCAGGGGTGGCCAGTGAGATTTCAGGGGTGGCCCCGGCCACCCCAGGCCAAACCAGGCCACCCCCTAAAATCGCCATTGGAGAAAAGTCCAACAAGTGCCATGAGAGACAGCATATGAAGTTTGTCACCTATAAAAGGCTTGTGTGACGCTGGCCCTGTGGCTTACGGCCACACCACGCTGGGCACGCCCGATCTCGTCTGATCTCGGAAGCCAATCAGCGTCGGGCCTGGTTAGTACTTGGACGGAAGACCGCCTGGGAATACCAGGTGCTGTAAGCTTTTTCTGTCCTCATCCTGCAGCCGTGAAGCTTCACTCTGGCAACCGGGCCAGCACATTGAGACCCTGTTGTTCTTCAGCAGAAGCAGACAGCGCCACCTCCAGCAAGGGAGGTCAACTCAAGTGCCCTTGACGCCAAATGGAAAGCAACACTCCAATTAAAATATCAAGACAAGCGTGGCTGCCAAGGGTTTGTCAACATGTATACCCCAAGGAGTACCACTTCATCTTCAAGTATTTTTCAATATTGAAGGTTTACTGTCCCCAAGCACTGCTCTTCAACCAACAAGTTGACTTTTGACAGCTTGGTGCCACACTACAAAGGACATGGTGTAGCTTGACGTTGCTGCCAACGCTCGTGGCCGTTGTGGTCTGGCCAGCCCCGCCACGCACCCCATGAAAGAAAGAAGAAACGGGCTGAGAAAAGTCCAAGAAGTTCCATGAGAGACAGCATATGAAGTTTGGTCACCTATAAAAGGCTTGTGTGACGCTGGCCCTGTGGCTTACGGCCACACCACGCTGGGCACGCCCTGATCTCGGAAGCCAATCAGCGTCGGGCCTGGTTAGGACTTGGACGGAAGACCGCCTGGGAATACCAGGTGCTGTAAGCTTTTTCTGTCCTCATCCTGCAGCCGTGAAGCTTCACTCTGGCAACCGGGCCAGCACATTGAGACCCTGTTGTTCTTCAGCAGAAGCAGACAGCGCCACCTCCAGCAAGGGAGGTCAACTCAAGTGCCCTTGACGCCAAATGGAAAGCAACACTCCAATTAAAATATCAAGACAAGCGTGGCTGCCAAGGGTTTGTCAACATGTATACCCCAAGGAGTACCACTTCATCTTCAAGTATTTTTCAATATTGAAGGTTTACTGTCCCCAAGCACTGCTCTTCAACCAACAAGTTGACTTTTGACAGCTTGGTGCCACACTACAAAGGACATGGTGTAGCTTGACGTTGCTGCCAACGCTCGTGGCCGTTGTGGTCTGGCCAGCCCCGCCACGCACCCCATGAAAGAAAGAAGAAACGGGCTGAGAAAAGTCCAAGAAGTTCCATGAAAGACAGCATATGAAGTTTGGTCACCTATAAAAGGCTTGTGTGACGCTGGCCCTGTGGCTTACGGCCACACCACGCTGGGCACGCCCGATCTCGTCTGATCTCGGAAGCCAATCAGCGTCGGGCCTGGTTAGTACTTGGACGGAAGACCGCCTGGGAATACCAGGTGCTGTAAGCTTTTTCTGTCCTCATCCTGCAGCCGTGAAGCTTCACTCTGGCAACCGGGCCAGCACATTGAGACCCTGTTGTTCTTCAGCAGAAGCAGACAGCGCCACCTCCAGCAAGGGAGGTCAACTCAAGTGCCCTTGACGCCAAATGGAAAGCAACACTCCAATTAAAATATCAAGACAAGCGTGGCTGCCAAGGGTTTGTCAACATGTATACCCCAAGGAGTACCACTTCATCTTCAAGTATTTTTCAATATTGAAGGTTTACTGTCCCCAAGCACTGCTCTTCAACCAACAAGTTGACTTTTGACAGCTTGGTGCCACACTACAAAGGACATGGTGTAGCTTGACGTTGCTGCCAACGCTCGTGGCCGTTGTGGTCTGGCCAGCCCCGCCACGCACCCCATGAAAGAAAGAAGAAACGGGCTGAGAAAAGTCCAAGAAGTTCCATGAAAGACAGCATATGAAGTTTTGTCACCTATAAAAGGCTTGTGTGACGCTGGCCCTGTGGCTTACGGCCACACCACGCTGGGCACGCCCGATCTCGTCTGATCTCGGAAGCCAATCAGCGTCGGGCCTGGTTAGTACTTGGACGGAAGACCGCCTGGGAATACCAGGTGCTGTAAGCTTTTTCTGTCCTCATCCTGCAGCCGTGAAGCTTCACTCTGGCAACCGGGCCAGCACATTGAGACCCTGTTGTTCTTCAGCAGAAGCAGACAGCGCCACCTCCAGCAAGGGAGGTCAACTCAAGTGCCCTTGACGCCAAATGGAAAGCAACACTCCAATTAAAATATCAAGACAAGCGTGGCTGCCAAGGGTTTGTCAACATGTATACCCCAAGGAGTACCACTTCATCTTCAAGTATTTTTCAATATTGAAGGTTTACTGTCCCCAAGCACTGCTCTTCAACCAACAAGTTGACTTTTGACAGCTTGGTGCCACACTACAAAGGACATGGTGTAGCTTGACGTTGCTGCCAACGCTCGTGGCCGTTGTGGTCTGGCCAGCCCCGCCACGCACCCCATGAAAGAAAGAAGAAACGGGCTGAGAAAAGTCCAAGAAGTTCCATGAAAGACAGCATATGAAGTTTGGTCACCTATAAAAGGCTTGTGTGACGCTGGCCCTGTGGCTTACGGCCACACCACGCTGGGCACGCCCGATCTCGTCTGATCTCGGAAGCCAATCAGCGTCGGGCCTGGTTAGTACTTGGACGGAAGACCGCCTGGGAATACCAGGTGCTGTAAGCTTTTTCTGTCCTCATCCTGCAGCCGTGAAGCTTCACTCTGGCAACCGGGCCAGCACATTGAGACCCTGTTGTTCTTCAGCAGAAGCAGACAGCGCCACCTCCAGCAAGGGAGGTCAACTCAAGTGCCCTTGACGCCAAATGGAAAGCAACACTCCAATTAAAATATCAAGACAAGCGTGGCTGCCAAGGGTTTGTCAACATGTATACCCCAAGGAGTACCACTTCATCTTCAAGTATTTTCAATATTGAAGGTTTACTGTCCCCAAGCACTGCTCTTCAACCAACAAGTTGACTTTTGACAGCTTGGTGCCACACTACAAAGGACATGGTGTAGCTTGACGTTGCTGCCAACGCTCGTGGCCGTTGTGGTCTGGCCAGCCCCGCCACGCACCCCATGAAAGAAAGAAGAAACGGGCTGAGAAAAGTCCAAGAAGTTCCATGAAAGACAGCATATGAAGTTTGGTCACCTATAAAAGGCTTGTGTGACGCTGGCCCTGTGGCTTACGGCCACACCACGCTGGGCACGCCCGATCTCGTCTGATCTCGGAAGCCAATCAGCGTCGGGCCTGGTTAGTACTTGGACGGAAGACCGCCTGGGAATACCAGGTGCTGTAAGCTTTTTCTGTCCTCATCCTGCAGCCGTGAAGCTTCACTCTGGCAACCGGGCCAGCACATTGAGACCCTGTTGTTCTTCAGCAGAAGCAGACAGCGCCACCTCCAGCAAGGGAGGTCAACTCAAGTGCCCTTGACGCCAAATGGAAAGCAACACTCCAATTAAAATATCAAGACAAGCGTGGCTGCCAAGGGTTTGTCAACATGTATACCCCAAGGAGTACCACTTCATCTTCAAGTATTTTTCAATATTGAAGGTTTACTGTCCCCAAGCACTGCTCTTCAACCAACAAGTTGACTTTTGACAGCTTGGTGCCACACTACAAAGGACATGGTGTAGCTTGACGTTGCTGCCAACGCTCGTGGCCGTTGTGGTCTGGCCAGCCCCGCCACGCACCCCATGAAAGAAAGAAGAAACGGGCTGAGAAAAGTCCAAGAAGTTCCATGAAAGAGCGCATATGAAGTTTGGTCACCTATAAAAGGCTTGTGTGACGCTGGCCCTGTGGCTTACGGCCACACCACGCTGGGCACGCCCGATCTCGTCTGATCTCGGAAGCCAATCAGCGTCGGGCCTGGTTAGTACTTGGACGGAAGACCGCCTGGGAATACCAGGTGCTGTAAGCTTTTTCTGTCCTCATCCTGCAGCCGTGAAGCTTCACTCTGGCAACCGGGCCAGCACATTGAGACCCTGTTGTTCTTCAGCAGAAGCAGACAGCGCCACCTCCAGCAAGGGAGGTCAACTCAAGTGCCCTTGACGCCAAATGGAAAGCAACACTCCAATTAAAATATCAAGACAAGCGTGGCTGCCAAGGGTTTGTCAACATGTATACCCCAAGGAGTACCACTTCATCTTCAAGTATTTTCAATATTGAAGGTTTACTGTCCCCAAGCACTGCTCTTCAACCAACAAGTTGACTTTTGACAGCTTGGTGCCACACTACAAAGGACATGGTGTAGCTTGACGTTGCTGCCAACGCTCGTGGCCGTTGTGGTCTGGCCAGCCCCGCCACGCACCCCATGAAAGAAAGAAGAAACGGGCTGAGAAAAGTCCAAGAAGTTCCATGAAAGACAGCATATGAAGTTTGGTCACCTATAAAAGGCTTGTGTGACGCTGGCCCTGTGGCTTACGGCCACACCACGCTGGGCACGCCCGATCTCGTCTGATCTCGGAAGCCAATCAGCGTCGGGCCTGGTTAGTACTTGGACGGAAGACCGCCTGGGAATACCAGGTGCTGTAAGCTTTTTCTGTCCTCATCCTGCAGCCGTGAAGCTTCACTCTGGCAACCGGGCCAGCACATTGAGACCCTGTTGTTCTTCAGCAGAAGCAGACAGCGCCACCTCCAGCAAGGGAGGTCAACTCAAGTGCCCTTGACGCCAAATGGAAAGCAACACTCCAATTAAAATATCAAGACAAGCGTGGCTGCCAAGGGTTTGTCAACATGTATACCCCAAGGAGTACCACTTCATCTTCAAGTATTTTCAATATTGAAGGTTTACTGTCCCCAAGCACTGCTCTTCAACCAACAAGTTGACTTTTGACAGCTTGGTGCCACACTACAAAGGACATGGTGTAGCTTGACGTTGCTGCCAACGCTCGTGGCCGTTGTGGTCTGGCCAGCCCCGCCACGCACCCCATGAAAGAAAGAAGAAACGGGCTGAGAAAAGTCCAAGAAGTTCCATGAAAGACAGCATATGAAGTTTGGTCACCTATAAAAGGCTTGTGTGACGCTGGCCCTGTGGCTTACGGCCACACCACGCTGGGCACGCCCGATCTCGTCTGATCTCGGAAGCCAATCAGCGTCGGGCCTGGTTAGTACTTGGACGGAAGACCGCCTGGGAATACCAGGTGCTGTAAGCTTTTTCTGTCCTCATCCTGCAGCCGTGAAGCTTCACTCTGGCAACCGGGCCAGCACATTGAGACCCTGTTGTTCTTCAGCAGAAGCAGACAGCGCCACCTCCAGCAAGGGAGGTCAACTCAAGTGCCCTTGACGCCAAATGGAAAGCAACACTCCAATTAAAATATCAAGACAAGCGTGGCTGCCAAGGGTTTGTCAACATGTATACCCCAAGGAGTACCACTTCATCTTCAAGTATTTTTCAATATTGAAGGTTTACTGTCCCCAAGCACTGCTCTTCAACCAACAAGTTGACTTTTGACAGCTTGGTGCCACACTACAAAGGACATGGTGTAGCTTGACGTTGCTGCCAACGCTCGTGGCCGTTGTGGTCTGGCCAGCCCCGCCACGCACCCCATGAAAGAAAGAAGAAACGGGCTGAGAAAAGTCCAAGAAGTTCCATGAAAGACAGCATATGAAGTTTGGTCACCTATAAAAGGCTTGTGTGACGCTGGCCCTGTGGCTTACGGCCACACCACGCTGGGCACGCCCGATCTCGTCTGATCTCGGAAGCCAATCAGCGTCGGGCCTGGTTAGTACTTGGACGGAAGACCGCCTGGGAATACCAGGTGCTGTAAGCTTTTTCTGTCCTCATCCTGCAGCCGTGAAGCTTCACTCTGGCAACCGGGCCAGCACATTGAGACCCTGTTGTTCTTCAGCAGAAGCAGACAGCGCCACCTCCAGCAAGGGAGGTCAACTCAAGTGCCCTTGACGCCAAATGGAAAGCAACACTCCAATTAAAATATCAAGACAAGCGTGGCTGCCAAGGGTTTGTCAACATGTATACCCCAAGGAGTACCACTTCATCTTCAAGTATTTTTCAATATTGAAGGTTTACTGTCCCCAAGCACTGCTCTTCAACCAACAAGTTGACTTTTGACAGCTTGGTGCCACACTACAAAGGACATGGTGTAGCTTGACGTTGCTGCCAACGCTCGTGGCCGTTGTGGTCTGGCCAGCCCCGCCACGCACCCCATGAAAGAAAGAAGAAACGGGCTGAGAAAAGTCCAAGAAGTTCCATGAAAGACAGCATATGAAGTTTGGTCACCTATAAAAGGCTTGTGTGACGCTGGCCCTGTGGCTTACGGCCACACCACGCTGGGCACGCCCGATCTCGTCTGATCTCGGAAGCCAATCAGCGTCGGGCCTGGTTAGTACTTGGACGGAAGACCGCCTGGGAATACCAGGTGCTGTAAGCTTTTTCTGTCCTCATCCTGCAGCCGTGAAGCTTCACTCTGGCAACCGGGCCAGCACATTGAGACCCTGTTGTTCTTCAGCAGAAGCAGACAGCGCCACCTCCAGCAAGGGAGGTCAACTCAAGTGCCCTTGACGCCAAATGGAAAGCAACACTCCAATTAAAATATCAAGACAAGCGTGGCTGCCAAGGGTTTGTCAACATGTATACCCCAAGGAGTACCACTTCATCTTCAAGTATTTTTCAATATTGAAGGTTTACTGTCCCCAAGCACTGCTCTTCAACCAACAAGTTGACTTTTGACAGCTTGGTGCCACACTACAAAGGACATGGTGTAGCTTGACGTTGCTGCCAACGCTCGTGGCCGTTGTGGTCTGGCCAGCCCCGCCACGCACCCCATGAAAGAAAGAAGAAACGGGCTGAGAAAAGTCCAAGAAGTTCCATGAAAGAGCGCATATGAAGTTTGGTCACCTATAAAAGGCTTGTGTGACGCTGGCCCTGTGGCTTACGGCCACACCACGCTGGGCACGCCCGATCTCGTCTGATCTCGGAAGCCAATCAGCGTCGGGCCTGGTTAGTACTTGGACGGAAGACCGCCTGGGAATACCAGGTGCTGTAAGCTTTTTCTGTCCTCATCCTGCAGCCGTGAAGCTTCACTCTGGCAACCGGGCCAGCACATTGAGACCCTGTTGTTCTTCAGCAGAAGCAGACAGCGCCACCTCCAGCAAGGGAGGTCAACTCAAGTGCCCTTGACGCCAAATGGAAAGCAACACTCCAATTAAAATATCAAGACAAGCGTGGCTGCCAAGGGTTTGTCAACATGTATACCCCAAGGAGTACCACTTCATCTTCAAGTATTTTTCAATATTGAAGGTTTACTGTCCCCAAGCACTGCTCTTCAACCAACAAGTTGACTTTTGACAGCTTGGTGCCACACTACAAAGGACATGGTGTAGCTTGACGTTGCTGCCAACGCTCGTGGCCGTTGTGGTCTGGCCAGCCCCGCCACGCACCCCATGAAAGAAAGAAGAAACGGGCTGAGAAAAGTCCAAGAAGTTCCATGAAAGAGCGCATATGAAGTTTGGTCACCTATAAAAGGCTTGTGTGACGCTGGCCCTGTGGCTTACGGCCACACCACGCTGGGCACGCCCGATCTCGTCTGATCTCGGAAGCCAATCAGCGTCGGGCCTGGTTAGTACTTGGACGGAAGACCGCCTGGGAATACCAGGTGCTGTAAGCTTTTTCTGTCCTCATCCTGA